>NW_021827119.1:0-2500 GCF_006345805.1 Octopus sinensis | reverse complement strand
TTTCAGATAGATTTCTTTATTAGCCACGCAGGGCCGAACACAGAGCGGAGAACACAATGTAGAATTTTTCTTTTCGAATACGATCAAAAGGGATAGAAAAACGTTTTGGGACTTGTAAACAAGGAGATAATCTCGGATATTAATATTATGTTATGTTCATACAAAGGAGTACTCCGTTGGTTAGGACGACGAGGGACCCAGCTGATCCGATCAACAGAACAAATAGGTCGTGAAATTAACGTGCAAGTGGCTGAGCACTCCACAGATACGTGTATTCTTAACGTAGTTCTCAGAGAGATTCACGTGACGCAGAGTGTGACAACGCTGGCCCTTTGAAATACAGGTACTACTCATTTTTGCCAGCTGAGTGGACTGGAGCAACGAGGAAGAATCTTGCTCAAGGACACAACGCGTTGCCGGGAATTGAACTCACGATCTTACGTTCGTTAGTGGAATGCCCTAACAACTAAGCCACGCGCCTTCGCATGTGTTCATATATGTATGTAGTGTAAAATGAAAGTTATGGAATGACAAGGGAAGAGAAATTTCTTAATCGTCTTCATTAGCTCATGTTTCTGCTATAAAATGCAAAGAACTCGGAGCTGAGTGCTTGCGCAGCATATTATAGCTTCCTCAGAGCTTTTGAAATGAAGTCGCTGTTAATTTGGTATTGTGTACACACACACACACACACGCACACACACACACACACACACACACACACACACACACACTCACACGCACATAAATATATATATATGTATTGACCACTTTCCAGCACCCACATAATTTTGGCCGCCATGGGTTTTGCAGTAAATCACTAAATCATCCGTAACTTTTGTATTATCCTCTCAAATTACACCGAAATCTCAGACAATAACAATTAATATTGTATTTATTGTCTGTGAAAATTATAGAATATAAAACAACTTTGATAAAAACTTATACCTACTTTTCTGACGAAAACAATGCCGTTCTGAACATTTTGGCCGCCACTGTATATTTCATACATACATATCATACATACATACATACATACATACATACATACATACATACACACATACATACATACATATATTAGATACATGTCTTTTATATTTTACTTGATTTATTCATTTGACGACGGCCATGCTGGAGGGTATCTGCCGAAGTAATCAACCCCAGGAACTAATTTTTTTTCAGCCTAATACTTATTCTCTCGGTCTCTTTTGCTGAACAGCTAAGTTACAGGAACATAAACACACCAACACACCGGTTGTTAAGCGGTGGTGGAGGAAAAACACAGATACAAAGAAAGAAACACACACACATACGACGGGCTTCTTTCAGTTTCCGTCTACCAAATCCATTCACAAGGCTTTATTAGACCCAAGACTATAGTAGAAGGCACTTGCTCAAGGTACCACGCAGTGGGACTAAACCCGGACCAAGCTTCTTACCACACAGCCACGCCTGCGCCTGTATATATACATTATTTTATACGTACTTTACATATATGCATACATTTCATGCTTTGTCGTAATTAGTTTTTATTGGGAAACTGTTTTTTACCACAGAGCAAAGCCACACTTTTAGCAAATTACTACTAACCAACAATTATACGCTGTACGATAATGTATAAAATATACACATCCTTTGTATGTCCTACGCCTATACAATCACAGCGATAGAAGCAATATCACCTCAGCCTAAGTAATAACTCATAAGAAAGGAATTTGAGATGTGTTGATCAGCTTCTAATTAACTGACAAAACAATGTCAGATATGCGACGGTATGGGAAGAATTTTTTTCTGATGTTTGGCTGGGTTACAAGGAATTACTTGATTCTGTTCTGCACTCGCGGATTCTCGTACTCCCTCGCCTTGATAAAATTGAAAGCTAGAGACAGTCCGGATTCGTCAAGGATCACGATTTTTGATTTTAAATGCAAGAAGCGATCGTATTGACTCTGAGAGGATAAGTTATAGTAGGAATATATTTTAAAGGAATATTGTATGATGTTATTTATACTTGCAATGGATCGTTGTTGCTGAGGGAATCTGAAGAGTATGCAAATGGCTCACAGGAGGAAAGATGCATCAACGTATCATAATGGTTTTTTTTTTATGGAACTGAAAATACATACACTAAAAATATGGGTATGAAGAATCTTGATCTGATTAGAGAATTGCAAAGGATATAGGAATGGAGTTTGGCAAAGATAAATGTTTCAAGCAGATTGTAAAACGAGGAAAAACTACAAAGAACTATAAACCTGTGTAGCAGCATCTCCATCAATGGTCTGATATTTTTCCAGCATGCAACAAGAAACACTGCACATATCTTGGGCTGGATGCAAATGTATCACATGATGCCGTTTGTCAGAAGGAACGCATCACTGAAGACTGGATAAACGATTAATAAATGTGATATACAAGTGTCCACAAATGTTGTTAGTTTACTATTTAAGTATGGGCTCGGATTTGTAGTCAAAACACTATGCAAGGAAGTTAGGAT
>NW_021827118.1:5000-10931 GCF_006345805.1 Octopus sinensis | reverse complement strand
CTAAGAAGGAATATATTCACAGACATGACAGAGTTGGAACCTACATACATTGGAAGCTATGCCAACATTATGGAATAACAACAGAAAAAAAGATGGTATAGGCACACACCAGAAAAGGTCACAGAAAACGAGAAAGCAACCATACTCTGGGATATGCCGATACACACAGATAGAGAAATGAAGGCCAACAGACCAGATATAGTTGTCAGAGACCATGAAGAAAAAAAATGCTTTCTAATTGATGTATCAATACCGGCTGATGACAACGTGTCTCTAAAAGAAATGGAGAAGAAAACTCTCAAAATACAAAGACCTGGAAATAGAGGTAACTAGAATGTGGAATCTGAAAACAGAAACAATTCCTATCATAGTAGGTGCATCAGGCATGATAAAAAAATATTCAGACAAATACATAACAAAAACACCAGGACTTACAAACACATATAACATACAGAAAATTGCACTACTAGGCACTGCACACATCCTACGCAGAACACTTTCCATACAATAACCATCAGATCATTACAACAAATCACAGCACATACCCAAGGCACACAGAGCTGCGCTCGGTAGTGAAGTGAAAGCACGCTATAAAAATAAAACTACTGAATAATAATAATAATAATAAATGCTCTGATGCAGTACCAGGCAGTGGCTCTCATGGCTTCTCATCTTAATTGATTGGAAGTGCTATCATGTACATTGTCTAGTCTTGGTATAAAAGATGGGCTACAGCAAATATTCTGCTCAATATTACAGGTTTCTTGTCGATTGTTTGACCTTAGCCGAACATTCTCTGGCAATATGTGCACCTCTGATCACGAACAGAAGTAGTGGGGGAGCATCATAGCCATGTGTTGAGAGGGAGTCTTTTGGGTTTGAATAGTTCACCTCTGGGAACATGGGTGTTTCGTTCAACACCCTTAAACCTATTATTCAGGGACATTTTGAGCGGGATGGGCTACTCGACCTGAAGAAAATTCTAACTGGGCCTCACCTACAAAGTCATGCGTTGTTAATCTTGATATGAGATCACCATGTCACGCACATATGATGCATGCGCCTGGTGTACCCTTATCAGACGGGTAGTCATGATGGGTATATTGGGGGCTTTGTATATTTTACCCCAGTGTCACTTTGATGGTATGCACTACTCTCTCACTCAATAATAATAATAATAATGCTGATGATGATAATGATGAAGAAAGGAAAATAAAACCATTGCATATATTTATTATTAGGATAATGAACTTTCCGTGCTACAACAAAAATATTTCTCTGTAAAAGTGTCAAGGAAAAGAAAAAGGAAAGGAAAGAAAAATTTTACTTGCGAGGAGATGTGGAAGCAAAAACATGAAATTGGAAAAATAACTGAAATATTATCGCCTAATAGTCAGCTACAACCACAATTCTATGAATAGATTAACTGATTAGCTGCATGTGGATTAATATAATTAACGTTGCAATGTTGGATACATGAAATATTCATATAGTAGGCTCAATATTTCGTAGACAATACAGCTATTTATATGCGTAGCTGCTTAAATATGTTTAAATGATGAACAATAACTGTTTGTATTACTAACTGTTAAGCAAAATATTTTTATACTATCTTTTAACATTCAGCACAATTTTTCTCTTTCCATCAGGTGGATGGAAAAGAGAAATTTTAAACAAGTTGTTGCTCTTCAAACTAGTCAGATCAACGCAAAAAAAAAAAAAGACAAAAATCCAGACGTGGCGACAGAGATACTGTTTTTATGATAAACTGAAGTGACGAAAATTTCGTATGATATACATAAAAAAATAAAGATGAAAATCTATATTTTGGAATTCTCTCGTGTAAATAACTCTTAATATTTATCATATTTTAAGTAGTATATCTACCGAGAATAGGGGCTAATAAATATTCTAATTCTATAATAGAATTAATGATGCAATTTTTCTATATACAAATGAATAATGCAAAATGTTTCATATTGTAAACAGTCATAAATGTTTCACAGACAATAGGGCTTATTTAGATACGTGTAGAGACATACATTTAAATATACTGGGAACAATACAACCCATATTACTAGACATTAAAGGAAATACCTAATAAAATCCCCCCCCCCACACTTGTATTTATACACATGGATGTATGCTCGTACGTGTGTGTGTCTGCATTGGTGTGTGTACTTTTCTAACACAATATCTCAGAGACGAAGCAAATATTAGGGGAGGTGGGGTCGTGTTTATACAGACACAGACATACGTACACATGTATATGCAAACATATGCATATACACATACAGACATACATTCATACAGACTTACATTCAAAGAATTCTGTCACGTTTTCTCAATCCCAAACACTGGTGAATTCTCTATACATGCACATATACACACATTTACTGTATGAAAACCAACTGTGAAGCTTAATAATCTGATATTAAGATTAACAGACATTGTTGATGTGAGATATAACATTTAGAGGAGTGTGTGTGTATATGTGTGTGTGTGTGTTTGTGTGTGTTTGTGTGTGCATATAACAGAGTCTTATTCATCACATGACACGTAATGTTTGGAATGTATTTGCTATTGTGTGTAGTAAATCAGTCTATTCAATATTTCTAAGTGTGAATGCAGGGTAACAAGATGGTAGATAGAAGTGTTAGTATTTCTTGAATATCTCATTGGTTAACAGAGTTTCGGTAATGAGCTCCTTGACACTGTGGGCTGAGGTTAAGTGATTGAAACTTTGTGTACGGTTCAATGAAAATGAAGTTGTTCTCATCGTAACTCAAATGGCAGTAAGTCTACTTGTGATTTAAACTGTATTAGCAAAAATATTTTCCCGTTTGCAATAGCTCAAAATTTCATTCCTTCGATTCAGTGAATGTAGATGTTGGGTTAAGAGGTAAAATTTCTTCTTTAGACATAACATAGTTTTAGCAAATTGATACACAGAGGTGCTGTATCTAGGATACTCTAAGCTAATGGGATGTTTCCACTCCGTTAACCTTCAGTTTGCAGACGACGCTGGCGTTACTTTAACTTCTGGATCGAAAAAAGAAACTGTAATGATTGAATCTACTTTTAAATGTGTGCTTTGCGATTCCAGTAAGATTCCTTTGGACACATCCTTTGTTGTTATAGTAATTTTCTAAATACCACTGCCTTAAGAATGTATGACAAATCTAATGGGCAGGTCTAGACGTATTTAAAATTTCAAGTTGGTTGCTTGGCTGCAGAGGAGATCTGATAAGAACTGGTTCGTTATGTGTTTTCGGGAGTGTTGTGTAATTTTTGGGGCGTTGTTATCTAAACAGCAATTGCTACTTTTCATATTGTTAAGCTTAAAAAGAATATTAAATCCATGCATGACTTGAAAATGGCGAGAAGAATGTTTTAACTTTATTAGATTTCCACTCTTATTAAATGGTAGTTTGAAACATGCAATATTCCTACTGCCGAACTTGCTATTTTGCGAGGACTTATAAAATATATCGTAGTTAAAACCTCTTTCAACAGCATTATAATGGAGGGAACAACATGGCTGAAAATATCACTATCAGGGGATAGGATGAATATTCTCCAACTTAGTATTATATTTTATATATCAAGAGATTCATTTGATCACATTATATATATATATATATATATTGTATGATCATTTTGTTTTTCTGCATAAACAGTATTTATTTGAGATCAGATCTAACGTGGCATCTAGGAAATTAGCTGTTCTTAAGTTGATGTACATTGTGATTTTCAGGTCATGCTCTCTAAATATGTCTGTTAGGTAGGTCTTTTCTAAGATTAGCGGAAGCCATCCATAATGTGTAAGATTTCTATACCATAATCTCAATATGATCCCAAAATGACTAGTCTTATATATATGCTAATATATTAATACTATCTCGTATGAAGGCATCACCTAGTTCGGAATGTTCCCCACTCCTTCCACTACAACTTTTACCAGTACACACACACACACACACACACACCACACACCACACACACACACACACACACAGTTGGATTTTACAAAAAATAAACAAAAGACGAAGACGAGTGTATAAACAATAAACGCTCTTCAACAGAAAGGAACACAGAAATAAACAGAGAGAGAAAGAGAGAGAGAAAAATAAAAGGTTTAGTGGCTATCGATCAATCATGGAGAATGCTGGACAGAGGTGATCAGACAGGAGAGCTAGGAAGAAGGGGAGATAATAAAGTAGTGGTGATCCCAAAATGAAGGTGCGCGTGCGTGTGTGAGAGCGTGTATGTACGTGTGGATAGGGGTTGGTGACCTTGACGTGTGCGAGTGTCCATGTGTAGGGGTGTGGATGATGGTGTAGGTACTGGGAGGTGGGAGGTGCTGGGTGGGTGCTGGGAGGTGGAAGTGGTATGAGAGGAAGAGAGGAGAGGTGGGTGGGAGTGAAGGGAGGAAGTAGGTGTGAGAGGAAGAGAGGAGGAGATTTGAGCCCATATGGCGCAAAGGAGCGAAGAGAGAAGATTAATTCCTGTTCACGGCAAAGACGGGAGTCCGGATGGCCCCTGTGCGAGGACAATCCGAACACAGACAGGTGTTGTAAAGAATGACCAGTAGAGCGGAAATGGCACGAGACAGGGATGTCATTGCTGAGTCTGATGTCTCGGAGGTGTTCCGCGATCCGGTCAGCCAAGTGACGTCCCGTTTGACCGATGTATAGAGAAGGACAGAGAGAGCAGGAGATGCAGTTGGTGACGTTGCTAGAAGTGCAGGTGAAGGAGTCAGTGATATGATAGGGTCGATGATGGGTGCCTGTGAGGGATGGTGGTGTTGGTGAGGCAAGGGCAAGTGCGGCAGTGTGAGCGGGAGCAGGGGAACGAGCCAGGTTGGGAGGTTGGGTTAAGGAAGAAACTGTGGACCAGGAGGTCACGTAGGTTGTGGGCTCGTTTGAAGAAGGGGAGAGGTCGGTTAGGGAAGTTGTGCGAAGTAGAGGGGTCGGACTGGAGTCGCCGGAAGGCTCGGAGATGGTGCGTTAGAGAGGTAAAGTGGAGGGGTTGTAGGTGAGGGGAAACGGGAGACGAGTGAGGGCGGGGTGGGTGCGGGGGAGAGAGCAGATGCACGGTCCACGGAACGTGCTCTGGCAAGGGCGGTGTGGATAGTGGTGAGGGGATATCCACGTAAGATGAAGTAGCGAGCCATGAGTTGAGACTGAGTCTCAAAGTCATTGTTGTCATTGCAGAGCATGCGCAGACGGAGGAATTGGGAATAGGTGATGGAGCGAATATGTAATCTATTTCGAGCCTACGGTCTCACAAGGCCGGAGATTATCTCCGGTTTTCAAAGCATATAGACAACTGAGAATTCAAGACTCCCCTACTTACGGAAAAAGGAAGCCTTGGCCGTCGTAATGCTATCCATTTCACACCAAAATTTTCAGCTGAGTGGGTTGGAGCAGCATGAAATGAAAATGCCCCTATTAAAGGACACATCATACTGCCCGGTCTCGGGACCTAACCCGCGACCATAGGATCGTGAATCTAACACTCCACGCGCCTATATATATATATATATATATATAATATATATATATATAATATATATATATATACCAATTAAGGACTGAACACGAAAAGTGGACAGTCAACATGCTAGATATAGACGTCAAATCGCCATTCTCCACAAAGATTATGTTCTCAAAAATAAAATTCACCACAAACCAAAGCAATAAATAAGACAAATGAAAATATACGAAATGAAATAATCACCTGTGTATTTTTAATATATATATATATATATATATATATATATAAAAGCCTCATTCGAGGAAAATTTAAGTAAAATTTAAATATATATGTATGCATAAATATATGTATGCATACACATACACAAATACATACACATATACAAGCACATATAAAGATACGTATGCATACAACGACTCCATCTATTAGTCA
>NW_021827117.1:2500-11057 GCF_006345805.1 Octopus sinensis | reverse complement strand
TTAGTTTTTTTTTTTTAAACTACATATCTAATGCAAAATGTATGAAACTATCAAGAATGATATGATTGATTGATTCTAGTTTCAGCTCACGAGCTGTGGCCATGCTGGGGCACCGCCATTGAAATATATGAACGTAAATCATCCCTGGTGATATATATATATATATATATATATATTATATAATAATATATAATTATATATCAAAAGAAAAACAGGATGCAAAGGATTTAGCGGTACATATGTTTCTGGCTTTATCGTACAATTTATATCAATGCATAATTGATATAACATGTATGTCAATAGCCTTCTTCAGCCGCGTACAATTTCCACACTAAAGACATGTATTACATTATAGCAGGTTTGAGAAGAAGTTTGGGAAAAAGACGAGTTTCGTTGGGAATGCAAATCCTCATAGTCATTTATGGCATAGCGAGACACCAAAACAAAACGTCCATACCGTTTTTTCACTCGATAAAGAATGAGGAGGTTGGATGTTGAGATAAAGAGGGAAGAAGTGGAAGTGGGTGAATCTTTAATGAAGTTGGGATCACAAAGAGGAAAAAGTATAACTATAAATCTAAACACGATTATACAGGATAATAGTAAGTGCAAAATGTAATAAAAGAGTAAAGATGTAAAAAAAATAAGTATATGAAGATACAAAGGATGTCGTGTGTAGGGTCTAAAGTTCTAGAGCTGTATTGTGGCAGCGTAGAAGTGGAAAATAACAAGGAAATACAAATAAAGATAAAGGAGCGAAAAAATAAAGACGAAAAATAAAAGCGAAAAATAAAAATATAAAAGGATAAAAAAAAATTTTTTTAAGTGGACATAAAGATAAAGTAAGGTAAGAATAAGGAGATACAGAAAAATACATGGTGGTTAGTGATGAAGGTTTAGGATGTTTTTGGTGAGTGTCATAAATTAAATCTTAATTATCTGGGGAGCTGTTTGGTAGTGGGCGGAGGGTCAATTTAAGTTGTATGCTCTAAGTGTGGCGTGTGTCTATAAACTTATCTACTTTCTCATAGGCTATTGACATACATGTTACATCAATTATGCATTGATATAAATTGTCCAATAAAGCCAGAAACATATGTACCGCTAGATCCTTTGCATCCTGTTTTTCTTTGGATAAATATACCCTATCACTTACACCACTAACTGACATATACAGGTGCTACAGTTATCAAGTGTTCACCCTGAATTTTATATATATATATATATATAATATATATATATATATATATATTATATATATATATAATATATATTATTATATAATGGGAAATCAAAATATAAAAAAAAGAAACGTTTTCAAATCAATCACATTTTTGTAGTTTAAAATCTGCGATTTATGACATAAAATGTCCTCAAGAATTAGCCTGAGCTAGTAATGATAAACTTTAACTACTAAATATTGTTAAACACACCTCTGCAAATGCAGTGTACATGAACAATTCGCTTTAAGTACCTCGAACAACTGGGAGTGAGACTGTTTTTAGTAGATCCCCAAATGGGGCTCATGGTAGGCAATGGGTTAATGTACAATTCACTGACCACTTTGTACACACGCGTGCCCTTAATATAGTCCTCAGGGTGATTCAGCTGATATTTTAACGAGTTGCATTTATTTATCACTCGACGAGACACATCTGCACCGCCGGATGCTCCTGAACCACTTGTTAAGTGACCCACCCATAAGGGATCGATGCTAGATGTGTCGAAACAATTGTCGTGGTTAGAAAATTCTCGTATATTCTATCTTCCGTTTTTAATTTGCCATATAAGTATAAGGGCAGCGAGCTGGCAGAATCGTTAGCGCGCCGAGCGTAATGCTTAGCGGTATTTCGTCTGCCGTTACGTTCTGTCTATAAATTCTATCCAAGGATTAGTGTTATAAATAAATATATATATATATATATATATATATATATATATGACATTTAATGCATCGCTACGCGCGTTTCCACATCTCACATGTCTCTTAAGATCACAGTTCGTATTCTGCGATGAATAAGGTGTATTCCGTACTGTCGGTGGGTATCGGGAAAATCATCTTCATGGATTGGCTTCTTCAGACGATATCACATTGACAGATATTCACCAGAGGGATGTTTATTCCATTTTATAAGTATGAAGGTTAAGCGAGTTATGTGTGTACTTTTCTGTGTATCGGGAGGGAAGGAGAGGAAGTGGGGGAGATAGAGGAAGGAGTGGTAGTTATATGGGGATATATGTATATAAATACACACACACACACATACATGTATATAGGAAGAATGATGGAGAGGAAAAAGAGAGGCTGAATAATAATTGTAAGCGACTCAATGCAATCTCCGATGAAAGAAGATATAATGACGAAGATATCTAAGGTGTTGGGTGGAGTATCACGTGTTTGAGGTCAACCAACCAATGAAAATGTCACTAAGTGAACCGTATTTGTTAGTACACATGTGCATCATATGTAGCTCACAAACTACTCCCCTTCTTTCTCTTTAGTTCCTTGCCCTTTATTTCATACCAGTCTCTTTCTCCTCCCCCTCTTCTTCTTCTTCCTCTTCTTCTTCTTTGCATTTAAGGCTATCTCCGTCATCATCATCATCGTCGTCAACATCATTACAACCATCGTTATGGCTGTCAAATCAAGCATTTCCTCCTTCATAATTTTAATGTCACCCTCGCTCCTACCGTAATCACCTCCATTACGACCTTCACCACCTGCACCACCACCATCGTCACCACTACTGCTGTTCTATTATCACCACCGTCACCACGGCTAGCATTAAAGCCTGACGTTCATATCGTTAGACCAGGGGTTCTCATCCATTTTTTAAAATCTACGGTGAACACCCATAGCCATTTGATATTTAGAAACTAGTTTTATAGAAACTTTCTTCCAAAATTACTATTTTGTTTTTCTCACAATAATTCGTGTAATGTGGAACTCTGTAAAATGTTAGAGAAAGAAAAAGAAACCTAGCAATACATACCAATACATACATAAAAAAACAAAGGGGTCCTCAACCATTTATATTTATGGACTCGGATCTTTTCGGTTTGAACGACTGTTTTTAACATAATTTCTAGGTAACTAAACAATTTTAAACTTCGTATACTGGTAGAATGTGTTTATAAAACATCTTTTTCGCTTGGCTTTATTGAGAGAAAATTCTAAGTGTAAGATATTTGTTGTTGTTTTTTCTTCAATTTCTGCAATTTCAACCAATCACTGACGTCTATTGAGGTAAAAAACATTCTGTGCCGTATGAATATGTCCCTCGTTTAAGAAACAGATTGGGTTTATTTACATTTGTGAAGAAAAAAGATACCCCTCCCCCCCCCCAACCCTAGCCCTAAAACAGATTGAAATGCAATAAATCGATACTAGGGTCATAATTATGGGTTACAATTTCATATGACACCGCTAGAAAAAACTGTCGGTCAAACCGAAAAGATCCATGGATTTCTCTGATTACTACTTTATTCTGGTGAATCCCCATAGCGATTTCAGGTTCAAAAACTAATTTTATAGAAGCTTTCTTCCAAAATTCCTAATTTGTTCTTCACTCATTAACTTGTGTATGTTGAACGATGTAAAACATTAAAGAAAGAGACCCAGCTGTTTCTTGCAATACATACATCAAAGGCAAAATTCTTCTGGGATACTTAAAATACTATTATGGATCCCCAATTTACTATTTTCCTGCGTCGGACCCCACCCCCAAATCTTTTATGGATGCTCAGCAGCCATATCGAACCCCATTGAGAACCACTGCATTAGATGCTCAAATGACTCCCATAAGTCGGAGTGTGTGACCACCGGATTATTGAGCCGGATTACCGTTAATCAATATTGTCTCGTCTTTAGATCATGATATACAAATATATATGCAATGAGTGTGCATGTGTGTGTGAGTGTGTGTGTGTGTGTGTGTGTGCATAGATATACACACATGCACGTACACACGCGTGCGCACACAGACATATCTTTTGTTTTTTATCTTTTACTTGTTTCAGTCATTAGCCTGCGTCCATGCTGGGGCACTTCCTTGAAGAATTTTAGCCGAATGAATCGAGCTCAGTACTTTTTTTAAAGCCTGGAACTTATTCCATCGCTCTTTTTGGCCGAACAGCTACATTACGGGGACGTAAACACACAAACTCCGGTTGTCAAGCAGTGGTGGGGGGACAAACACAGACACAAAAACATACACCCACACTGATATATATATATATATATATATATATATATATAACTGACGGGTTTCTTTCTGTTTCCATCTATCAAATCTACTTACAAGGCTTTGATCAACCCGAGGCAGTACTAGAAGACACTTGCCAAGTGCCATGCTATGAGACTGAACCCGGAACCATGTGGTTTGGACGCAAAGTGAAATGATAAAGAATTATGGGTATATATTACAATAAAGTAGAAAAGAAAATTATGAATGAAGTGCTAAAAGCGCTGCTATATATATGTATATATATATATATATATGTGTGTGTGTGTGTGTGTGTGTGTGTGTGTGTGTGTGTTTATATATATGGTGTGTGTGTGTATGTATGTATATAGTATATATATATATATATAATATATATATACATAGAAACACACACACACAAATATATATATATATATATATAATATATATATATACATTATACCACACACACACAACGCACACACACAGAACACACAGATAGATATATATATATATATTAGTATAAGGGTTAGTAGAAAGGCAGAATGCTACTTATATCTGAATATACTACAGAAATATTCTTTTAAAAAAACTTTTCTTCTAATTTTTCTAAATTTAATTATTTAATCATTAAAGTTGAAAGGGTCTGTCAAAATGACCGAAACCGGTACTGAAAGATTCACTATAAATCCTTAGCATTTCTATTTTGGACTGTTTTTCATATATATATATATATATATCTATATATATATTTTATAATATATATATATATAGATATATATATATATATATATTATATATATATATACACACTGGGTGGGAGAAAGAGTGTATACGTGTAAGTACCAATGAATAAAAACCACATCACTGTTACCATGGCAAAAAATACATTTAAAGGTTGTCTGATTAAATAAGCCGAATTATTTGTGAAAAGGAAAGTAAAAACAATATAACAATGTGTTGAACTGCTGTGCATGTGATTGTTATCACGTAGACAGCATATATGAACGCTATATATTATCAAAGTGGCCGGGTTCTTCCTCGATTGCTACTTAACAGCGCTGTCAGTCAGCTAGGATTTTTGTTGCTAGTAGATAATGCTTTGGCAGCATTTTTCAGCTGTCTTTTATTTCTGATTCAAGTTTCGCCGAGGTGGACTTTGCTTTCTTTTTTTTTTTTTTCATCCTTATCGAGAGTCCATAAAATAAGTACCAGTCACGTACTGGGGAAGAGCCGATATAATCGACTCATCCTCTTCCCCCTAATTTCTGGATTTGTGCTGAGAGTAGAAAGGATTATTATTGTAGTTGTTGTTGTTATCATTATTATCATTATTATCATTATTATTATTATCATCATCATCATCATCATCATCATCATCATTATTATTATTATTATTATTATTATTATTATTATTATTATTATTATTATTATTATAGCAGGGAGTTGGCAGAATGGTTAGCAAGTCGGACAAAATATTTCGCGGCATTTCGTCCGTACTTACATTCTGAATTCAATTTCCGCCAAGGTCGACTTTCCCTTTCATCCTTTCGGGGTCGATAAATTAAGTGCCGCTGAAACACTGGGTTCGGTGTAATTGTCTCGTCCTTCCCCTAAAATGCCTTTAGTAGAAACGATTATCATTATTGCGTGAGAGAACAGTATACACCATCAAAATGACGCTGGGGTACAAATATTCGAAACCCAATACACCCATCATAACTACCCCTCTGATAAAGGTTCACCAGGCACATACATCACTACCCAGTTAGAATTTTATTCGGGTTGAGTAGCACATCCCGCTCAAACGTTCCCTGAATAAGGGTTGTTCAATGATGGTGAACGAAACACGCATGTTTCCAGAGATTAATTATTCAAACGTGAAAGAACCCTTTTCAACACATCGCTATGATGCTCCCCCGTTACTCCTACTCATGATCAGAGATGGAGATGCGCATATCGTCAGCCACTAAGGTTTATGCTCAAGTGGTTACGGTCAAGCAATTGACAAGCAGGTCTGTGGTATTTGATCAAAATATTTGCTGTAGCCCATCTTTTATACCAAGACAGAACATGTGCATGTTAACACTTCCAATCTTTTAGGAGCAGAAGCCATGAGAACAATTATCATGTCGCTTGACTGTGGGCTCCCATTCAACAATTGTATTCCTCTTATGTGTGGCATAGTTGATCACCGCCCTATTTTGTGATAGGTAAATCACGTCGCCCTGTTTAACACCCCAATCTGGCCCTTGAGTACCCAAAGGGGATTTCTCTTCGTAGCAAGCAACATAACCACATCACCAATCACCTGACAAGGGGTTATTATGATCCCACAACACACCGATAACCTCTACGCAAATCCAGATGCCCTAAACTATAACTAGATCCTCTGAATATTCCCCACTTCTTTAAAATCCTAAACCCTATATATAATCTCCTTCTAATATCTCAACCCTTATTTCTCCTTGTTAACACGTTTATAATTTTTATTCAAACGTTTTCCCGATCTGTGATGCTTGTGCATATCTAGATGGCGCCACTCAACAACATTATATTTCAATTATTCTGCCCGAAAGTCCCCCTTCACTCCGCTTCTCTCTCTCTCTCTCTCGCTCTCTCTCTCTCTCTCTCTCTCTGTCACACTCTTCTCTCTCTCTCTCTCTCTCTCTCTCTCTCTCTCGCACCCAACATCTGTTTTCGTCCACCGCTCTCCGAACCAAACAACTCTTTGACCATATCTATTCTTGCATAAAGAACACCTTTTTTCCATATCACCACCACTAACACTACCACCACGAATTTGGCCCTGTTTCAAAGGCATTCTATCCGTGACCACACAGTCATGTCTTGTATATATAGGCATAATATACCCTCCTAAATACAATACACGATGTGTTTTTTTCCATTTGTTATTGTCTTTAAAAACTCCATATCATGATTCCAGGCATTTCGTTCTTGTTTCTAGCATTTCGAGCTACAACACTGCAGTTACCTCCTTAACCAGTCACATAATCATTCATGATATTTCAGCAGTTTTCTGTCATGTTCCTAGTTGAGCATCTTTCCACGATCTTTGTTCACGTAAGCAGAACTATCAATGGCGAAAGGTGTCTCGATTGCATAGACGTGACCTTAAGAAGGCACTGAATGTGGAAAAGGTTAAAAAGGCGTCAAGTGCAGCTTCCTCTTCATAGCAGTAGGTGTGGTTACAAATAGCACCAAGAAGGTCATTGATGAACATAAAGGGTGTTTTGATGATATAAGATGTAAAACAAATCCAGAAGTGCAGTAAAGTTGAAGGAATGGGGTTAAGCGAGGGCGTCTTGTCTCTACATCCTGCAACAGAAAATAGATCTTGATCGGAATCTTATGATACAAACCAAGATGATGAGGAGACAGAAATGAAAAAGACCAGGGAGGATTTTGTAACCCAGACATGGCTGAAGGGTTTTCCTGATGTGAAGGTTAACAGCATTGCTTCGTTGAAGTTCTCAAGGGCAAGAGACAAATAGGGCTACAATCACTGGGGAAAGAGGGAGAGGGAGAGAGAGAGAGAGAGAGAGAAGGTAAAAGGACGAGAGAGAGAGAGAGAAGGTAAAAGGAGGAGGGAGAGACAGACAGACAGACAGACGGACAGAGAGAGAAACAAAGACAGTTACAGAGAGAGAGGAAGTGGTTATAGAGGAAGTGGTTGGTTCTTTATATCATTCATCACCTTTTGGATGCCCGAAGTGAGGGTGGCAGCTAGCAAGGTTTTTATTTTAATATATATATATATATATACATATATATATATACATAAATACATGTGTATGTGTGTTGTATATGTATATACACCATTATAATGTACGTTATATAAATATATATATGTATATAAATAATATATGTGTATATAATATATATATTATATATAATATATATATTATATATATATATATATGTATATATAGTATATATATATATGTATATATATGTATATACTATATATATATTATATATGTATATATGTATATATGTATATATATATATGTCTATATGTATATATGAATATATATGTAATATATATATATATGTCTATATATGTATATGATATTTGTATATATGTGTATATATATTTGTATATATAAATGTATGGGTGTATATATATATATATGAGTCAGTGTGAGTGTACATACGTGTATGTGTGTATGTGTTACGTAAACGTGACATAGTACTGATTATCCACCCATGCAGCAGTCTAACCCAGGAAACCATTGCCAGCCGACTAAAGTACGACAACTGTCTTGTTATAAGTGAGGAGGAGGAGTAGGTGGTGTGGGTTGTGGTGGTGTAGGTGGTGGTGTAGGTGG
>NW_021827116.1:0-10937 GCF_006345805.1 Octopus sinensis | reverse complement strand
AAAACAATACGACAGCGTTGACAATATCAGTAAGAGAAGCACTAATGAGGTAAGGCATATTACGAACGTGTGTGTATGCGTGTATGTGTATAGATAAAAACAGACATAAACATATATACATATATATGTATATGCACATATATATATATATATATACATACACACACACACACACACACAACATATATATAATATATATATATATATATCATATATATATATACATATACATATATATATACATATATATATATATACATATATATGTATATGCACATATATATATACATGCATACACACACACACACACACACACATATATATATATATATATATATATATATATATATATATATATATATATATATATATATAATATATATAGGCATATATAATGTCCGTATCCACTGCATGCATCACAGATTAAAAAGAATCGTTAAAGGCAGGGAAATAACCGAAGCTGATTTTTATTATCTCAGTTCTACATGACAAGACTGAAATACAGCATTTTAATGCGCACTAAACAAACACACAAATCAAGCACACACATACACACACATTGACAAACACACACACACGTTTATACCAATACACATACACACACACGCACACACACACACACACACACACACACACACACATATATATATATTTATATACATACATACGGGCAATGATACGTAGAAATGAATATAAACATATCGTTTGGAAGAGATCGCGTAAGACTCATTTAAAGCGACCGTGTGTTGTATGTGCGTGAAGTTTCCTATTGATATGCTGATACGCTGCAACTTAAAACTTTGCGTTTGGAAGCTTTTCCGAGATATTTAGACGTGTGATATATGTACGTATGGACATACATACATGCATATATATAATATATATATATATATATATATATATATATATAGAGAGAGAGAGAGCGGAGAGAAGATAGATAGATAGATAGATAGATAGATAGATAAGATAGATAGATAGATAGATAGATAGATATCATATAAAAATGATGTATAAATATGTACTGTATATATATACATATATATATATATACATATATACCATATATATACATATATATATATATTATATATATAAATACATTATATATATATATATATATATATATATATATATTATTATATTGAGGGTACTACTATTCATAGATACACACGCTAAAGAGGGACCAATGCGGTCAAAACTACTAAAATAAACAAAATTTTACCGAATGCACAAACTTCAAGCAAATCATTTAAAAAAGAATTTTTGATATATATATATATATTATATATGTAATAAAATAGAATATATGCATAGATAAACATATATGTACGTATATACATGTACATATACGCATACTCACATCCATCACATACGATACAAATGACACGCAATATAGTGTACAGGACACCAAAAAGACGTCGAACACATAGAGAGACGAAACACATAGACACAAACAAGGAACAAGACAAGCAAAAAAAAGGGAGAGATACAGGACAATAAGCACAACGAAAAATCCCTTCTTCAGTCGCTTAAGATCATCTACTAAACGTTTCGAAGGATAAAAGCGAGACGTATACTTCGAAGAAAAATTCCTTCCGCGAAAAGAAAATCAATTAAAATTCTGAGATCTTTTCGCAGAGGGGTAAAAAAAGCAAGACGGTAACGACAGTACAAACATATAAAACAGTAAAAAATATATATATAAAACAGTGGAAAAATAAATATATAACAGTGAGAGACAAGACAAGGAGAACAAGATAAGAAGGGCTGTTAACGCCAGACGAAAAAAGTATTGTAAACGCTGGATTATAGTGGAAGACAGAGAGGGAAATTTTGTCAACCAGAAGCCTTGCAAGGCGGGCGAGAAAGGACAGGAAGCAGTTACGACGGAAGTATCGTCGCAGATGGATGACGGGAATGGGGGAGGAGGAGCAAGAGGAAGAGAGAGAAGAAGGGGGATGGTGCGAGGAGACCATGAAGAATGGTGAAAGGGAGAGAGAGAATGAAGAATGAGAGAGAGAGGAAGAGACAAGTTAAGTGAGGGAAAAAAAGACGAAAAAGGGAATGGGAGAGAAAGAAAGAAAGATGCAGAGTCGCGTGAGAGTTAATATCAAGGCTATATATATATGTACGTTTGTATATATATCTTTTTATATATCCATATTTTTATATATCTATATTTTTAAATATAGGATAAAATCTTTATAAGAATTTATCAAGTGGTTAGCGTGAAAAACTTCATAAAAGAAAAATCCACCAATTTTTCTCTTAAATGTATTTATTTATATTATATAGAGGGCATTACTATACATTACTATACTTTAAG
The DNA here is from genome assembly GCF_006345805.1 of Octopus sinensis. Taxonomy (NCBI): domain Eukaryota; kingdom Metazoa; phylum Mollusca; class Cephalopoda; order Octopoda; family Octopodidae; genus Octopus; species Octopus sinensis. The sequence continues at coordinate 8,611 of NW_021827116.1, read as the reverse complement.
AGTCCTTCCTATCGTATGGCATTTATGTTTAGTAATGCCCTCTATATAATATCTATATCTATATCTATATATACGTACATGTAGTATGACTGTATATATATATATATATATATATATATATATATATATATATATATATACGTACATGTATGTATGACTGTATATATAATATATATATATATATATATATATATATATATATATATATATATATACGTACATGTATGTATGACTGTATATATATATATTATATAAATATATATACATATAATGATGCATGTGCTTTGCCAGTTCGCCGGTCGGCTGCAACTCGACGGCTTATCAGCATCACCTTATATATATATATATATATAGATAGATAGATAGATAGATAGATAGATAGATAGATAGATAGATAGATATAGATATAGATATAGATATATATACATATATACATAGACACACACACACACACACACACACACACACACACACATATATATATATGAGCATCCAATGACTCATGCGCATCAATATGTGTGTGTTATAATTATGCATGTATATGCTTATGCGCATGCTTACATTTAAGTTTTAAGTGCCGTGTGTACAGATAAATGGTCGTATGTATACACGAATGGATGGACGGATGAATCGATGGATTGATGGATCAATAAATGACTACGGATGAGCATAGAGGTGAGAAGACGGTCGATTGTCGATTTACTGGCCAATGGCTTGCATCTGCCTGCTGCATTGTCGTTATGTGTATAGATTAAAACACCCGAACGAAGGACGATGTTAAAGTGACTTTAAAGAAATACATACTTGTTTGGTCAAGCTTTATGAAAACACAAGTTGCATTTGTCCAGAGGAAGATGAGGATGGAAAGAGAGGTAATATTGTCCAACGAATTTGGGTCAAGTCGGATGCGACAAGCAAGAAGCGAGAGGCGAGAAGCGAGAATGGTGTGTGTGAATGCACTTCTAGGCTGTAATACACGCCTGCTTTCGAAAAGATAATTTGGTATACTTGGGGGTGCTTTAATTGGCCCTAAATAGCGGTGTTAAAATCTGGAGCCTCTAACATAATTGTATACTGTCTACTCTATTACTGATTTTCCATTCGACTGATTTCCGCATAAACCTTTGCAGGGTTCTAATTTTATCGGTTTATATGACTATACAGGTGAACGTCGAATCGAAAATCTAGTAGACAATAATCCTCGACCCCGATAGATTTTTCACAACGAAAGAATATTCTTTTTTTTTTTTTGTTATTTTGTAACGTGTCCTTGAAATTTCCATTCATCCAACACTCCGATGGTAATAATATATTTATTATTATTATTATCATTATTATTATTATTATTATTATTATTATTATTATTATTATTATTACTACTACTACTACTACTACTACTAACTACTACTACTACTACTACTACTACTATTATTATTATTATTATTATTATTATTTTATTATTATATTCATATACACACAATAGATTACACCGATGGAAAATAAAAGTTCATAACATCGGGCAATAACAAGTAACCTTAGATGTCAAGAACCCTCCAAAGTCCGTAATAGCACTGTTTTCTGGAGCTGTACTAAACTGGGTTTTATGCCTATTTCCTCTATCCATCTGTTCAAATCTTTAGGGGTAGTTTCTAATGTACCTATAACTACTGAGATACATTTTACCTGCACTTTCCATAGTCTTTGTAATTATTATTATTATTATTATTATTATTATTATTATTATTATTATTATTATTATTATTATATTATCACCATCATCATCATTATTATTATTATTATGGAGGAATTACAACCGTGTTTCGTTGCGTATTTGAAATTTTGCGACCCTAGGCCGGTTCTAGCTTCTTGCGTCACTCCGACTATATATTATTATTATTATTATTATTATTATATTATTATTATTATTATTATTATTATCATTATCATTATTATTATTATTATTATTATATTAGTATTATTATTATTATTATTATTATTATTATTATTATTAAGGCGGTGAGCTGGCAGAATCGTTAGAACGTCGGACAAAATGGTCAGCGGCATTTCTTCAGTTTTTTACGTTCTGAGTTCAAACTCCGACTTTGCCGTTCATCCTTCTGGGGCTGATAAAATCTACACCAGTGTAGCACTGGGGTTGTTGCAAAAATTTCTCCCCCTGTGTAGAAATTTGAAACCATTAGCAAAATCGAGAAAACATCAAAGAAAAATACCTTGCAGTGGTTGTTCAGGGACTTTAGGTTCTGAGTTCAAACACCCCACGAAATCAACTTTTCCTTTCACCCCTCTTGATATAAGCGAAGAAATATTTTATCCATTATAACACCTACTGCAGCACTTGAGATACACAATGTAGCATTAAAACGTATGCTTTACTTCTAGCGCACTCCTCACTTTGACCAAGCACTTATATTGAACACACATTTACAATATAATGTTTCGTTAAGAAGCTACGAGAGAGCCTTACAATGAGACCCCATTGTGCTGAATTCAGCAACCAATTAACCACAAGTCTAACACTACCGTCTTGATATTCGAGACGCACCGATAATGTATCCATAGATATGCTATTTCTGGAAGAAAACAAGACGTGTTCGTCACGGCAAAAACGCCCTGATTATATTACTCTGCTCAGAGATAAATAGAACCTAAACAATAATTTCTTTTCTCTAATTTTTTTTTCACAAGTACAGCAATTTTGATCGACCTCTCCCTTCGAAGAAGAGAAAAGTGTAGATTACACCGAAGCCAGTGTTCAACTGCAACTTATTTTATTGATTCCGAAACGATGAAAGGCAAAGTTGATCTCGGCTGAAATTTGAATTCAGAAAGTAAAAAATCAGAAGAAATCCGGCAAAACATTTTGTCCGGTGTGATACAATTTCTGCCAACTTTGGTTTCAAATTTTGGCACAAGGCCAGCAATATCATGGGGTGGGTGGATTAGTGTTAGATTTTACTGACCCGGAAAAGATGAAAGGTAAAGATCACATTGTTTGCATGGTAGAAGTAGCAGGTCAAATCAACCTATGATGAGATCCATGACTTAACTAGAGAAGAGGTTGTTGTGCTTTGTACTCTGGGCTTCTATGCTGTTTCCGTCAACTCAGATTCACTTACAAAGTACGAGTCGACTGTACTATAGAAACGTTATTGAACTCAGGATTTCGTGGTTGTGAAGTGAACTTCTTAACCAGTCAACAATAGTGCACCTACAGTCGGATATCATATATACATACATACACACACACACACACACGCACACACACACACACCAAATAATATATATATATATATACATATATATATATATATATATATATATATATATATATATAATATATATATATATATTTTACTCTTTTACTGGTTTCAGTCATTTGACTGCGGCCATGCCGGGAGGAGCACCGATTTTTCGAGCAATCGACCCCAGGACTTATTCTTTGTAAGCCTAGTACTTATTCAGTCATTAGATTGCAGCCATGCTGGAGCACCGCCTTCATTAATTTTAGTCGACTGAATAAACTCCAGTGTTTTTTAAGCATCATACTTATTCTATCGATATCTTTTGCCAAACCACTAAGTTACGGGGACGTAACCACACCACCACCGGTTGTCAAGTGGTGGTGGACACACACACACACTCAAAGTTATATGTATACATATATTTATTTATAAAGGGTCGTTGGTAAGGCCAAAACAATGCGAAGTAAATGCAAGGTAAATCACAAGAAAACAAATATGTGATTTAATGTAGACTTACTTTGTATTCAATATTTCAGGTTTATGACCCCATTTTCAAGAAATTGACGAATGTTGCCGATGTGCATGAGTGTGAGCGTGTGTGGAGGGGACATGCGCAGGAAGTGTTGCTATATGAGATCATCTGTGGCAAAAGTGGCTCATCCTACATAAGTACCACGACAAGAAAACTGCATATACGCATTAAGGAACACATGCAGACAGACACTTCCGTGAAGAAACATCTACGGAAATGCCAGACCCGGGAATTCACAGTGCACATCAAGACAACAGAGCGGAACAGGGGCAACCTTAGAATCTCTGAGGCCATCCACATACACCAAAAGAATCCCAAGATCGACAACAGAAGAGAGTTACAGGAAGTTAGCTGGTTGCTATAGCAACACCTTCCCGCGCATATCCACTCCACACATGCTCACACACAGGCACATCGGCAACATTCAACTATTTCTTGAAAATGGGGTCATAACCCCGAAATATTGAATACAAAGTAAGTCTACATTAATTCACATATTGGTTTTCTTGTGATTTACCTTGCATTTACTTCGCATTGTTTTAACCTTACCCACGATCCTTTATACACATATATAGTCTACACAATGCTTCGTAGTAATATTCCATTATATATATATATATATATAAGAGATAATGGTGTCATTGAGACCCAAAGGTGTCAGGTAATGCTGAATAAGTGCTAAAGACAGACCATAGTTAAGTTCCAGATTCGGTAATATTACAAATACAGGGTTCAACGTTGGGCAAGTGTCTTCTACTATAGCCTCGGGCCGACCAAAGCCTTGTGAGTGGATTTGGTAGACGGAAACTGAAAGAAACCCGTCGTGTATATGTGTATATGTATATGTTTGTGTGTCTGTGTTTGTCCTCCCAACATTGCTTGACAACCGATGCTGGTGTGTTTACGTTCACCTCACATAGCGGTTCGGCAAGAGAGATAGATAGAATAAGTACTAGGCTTACAAAGAATAAGTCCTGGGGTCGATTAGCTCGACTACAAAGACGGTGCTCCAGCATGGCCGCAGTCAAATGACTGAAACAAATAAAATAAAAAGAAAAAGAATAAAGTAACACACATGTTTATATGGCTTGTGACAACAGGTCTGCAGGATCAAGGCTTTCCTAGGGCTAAGCAACAACAACAACAACAATAACAACTGCAACAACTAATTAAACACTAATATGAATTCTAATTGTTTTTGAACATTTATTTTGCTTTATAGTCTATAAAACTAATTCCTCTTTTTCCAAACATTTTGTTTTTACTTTTTAAGTATTAACTGACTATAATAATATTTATTCTTTATGATAATTAAATTAGTTTTCTTTAATATAATATAATATAAAATTATATTATACATACCCGCACACACACACACATATATATATATATATGTATATCTTATTTTTTTTAATTGATTAATTAATCAATAAAAAAAACTGAACTTTGAAAGTGAGAAAGAACATGTAATTAACAACTAATAGCGATATTCATTCTTCCCACAAATTTTTAAATTAATGTTTTAATTAAGTAATTAAATACAATTTTAAATTTAAATCTTGTTTTGTTTTTACATGAGAAAAACGTACCAGGTTTTAGCAAATAAAACAAACGTTCAGTGTGTGCGTATATGCAATATATATATATATATATATATATATATATATACATGTTTGTATGTATGGATGGATGTATGTATCTATGAATATGTGGGGAGGGGCGTGTGTGAGTCTGCTCAAGCAAGCCTTTAAAAATAAATATGTAGTTTATATATATTTTGTATAAGGTGGTTGACATATTTGTGTATGACCGACTAACATCATTACATAAATTTGTATATACGTACATGTTCCTACGTATAAATGTTTTTTTATGAATATTATTTGTTATATATATATATATAATATACATACATACATACATACATATATATATATATATATATATATATATATATATATATATATATATATATATAAATATATATTATATAGTTAACCCAAACATGAAAATACAAAGAGAAAACACAACAACGAGAGGACGTGGAACAGTATAGTTTATTGGAGGCTCAGGAAAAGAAAGAAAGGAAAATTTAACGTTTCGAGCGGAGCTCTTCGTCAGAAACATAGGAATATATATATATTATAAATATAATACTTTGATACGTCGCAGTATGAGTTTAATTCGTTCAATGACCGAGCTCGTCTTACGATTTACTCGTTTTACAAATCAAATTTCATCAATGGAATTAACAAAAAATATCATTAATTGGTTCCAGTCCCCCCAAAACACTCAAAAATAATTTTTTGAATTTTAAAACTGAAAATGTATAGTGAGAAGTAAAATGACAATTATAAAAAAGAGAATGCAAAAGACAACTGTAAACTGGTTTTATTAACTGAATTACCTTAAAGATTGGGACAATTTGTGTGCCCGTAATGCAGATTTCCGCTCGTACTTTAGGACAAAAATTCGCACGAATCTCGGCTTGTACAACAAATTACTCGTGCAATGGGGCACTCGTTCTGCGAGCTTCTACAGTATATGTATGTATGTTTATATATATGTGCGTATGTACATGCACTTATGTAGACTTAAATATATTTTAGTCGGGCATAGAAAAGTATGTAAAGCCTCTTACACAAAATATATATAAATCACACACACGCACACACATATACACTTACAGATACATAGACACACAGACACACAAACACACGCACACACGCACACGCGCGCACACACACACATGTATAAATTCTTCTTACGTTTTTTTTATGCCTTTCATATTGTCGACTCCTAATTTAGAAAAAGGATATAGCAATATTGTGATTGACGTTGTTGCATGTCCCCATGTCGACCCTGATGAGACAGATATATGAAAAATTCATTCCAACCATGCCCATCCTGTCTTTAAACTATGTACACAGTACTCAGGAATGCATCACCCAGTCTTATTTATATTTTGGCAGTCGGATGCTATTTGAGGGAAATTTGGCTTCTATTTATAGCATGTCAAATGAGTACAAAGACGCTCATATATAGACCCCTAATATTATGATGAAATAGAGTGATAGACTTCCCGGCTTCAACCTTGCTGCATCGGCCGCAAACCCAGGTATCACCGCCCCTAACGCAGAAGAGATAAAGATAAAAAGATTTAAAGGAGCCTGACTGGCCGGTCGCCACCAAAATCTCAGGTGTCTTCGGATCTGCACTGCTGATTTCCTACACAAAATCAGGATATTAGTAGCCTATCTCAGAAATAAGTTCTGCTATTTGAGATAGCTGCCACAGCATGTGCTGCCGGTCATTCACCGTGACAACGTCTTTGCAATCCTGTCTGCGATGTACGGCTTATTTAATGCAGTTGATTTCTAAAAGGAATGAAAATAGTCATAAAAATTCATTATCAACAACTACAAATTTTACGAACTTCTTAATAACTAAAAGATATCTATTTGGCGTGGCTGTGTTGTAAGAAGCTTGCTTCCCAACCTCATGGTTCTGGGTTCAATCCCTCCACGTGGCACCTTGGCATGTGCCTTCTACTATAGCGTCGGACCGACCAAAGCTTTGGGAGTGGATTTACTTAAACAGAAACTGAAACACACCAATTGTTCTGGGGTGTACAACCGTTACTCTCTTCCCACCATTTTCTACTGCTTAATTCTTTTTTATTCTCTATCTTTGTTTCCTTCGTGGGTAGTTTTGGGGGGGGGTTCTGGATAATTTAACACGTTGCACAGTGTTTAGGATCGTGGGTTCGATTCTCAGACCGAGTGGCACATTGTGTTCTTGAGTAAAACACTTCATTTCACGTTGCTCCAGTCTACTCAGCTGCAAATGGGTAACCCTGCAATGGACGAACCTTCAAAACAGGAGTGGGATTTTGCTGGCCTGCTTACGGGGTAGCATCGTACGAAAGCTAAAATGATGACAACAACATCCAGTGATCTGATCGGTGAGATACGAAACAGGATTATAAATTTGAGATTGCAATTCAGGAAATGTAAAAAAAAAAGATGCTTAGTATTCCTAGATCGAGAGATGTTTTATTTTTACTTAATAGAAAGGCCCTGAAAAATGTGTAGTTGCTGATATCTCACTCCTTTTAGAAATCAACAGCATTATATACGCCATGACTTGTGTATTAACTATTCTATGAGGTGAAATATTGCACTAAGGAGGAAGATAATTACAATCTGCAGGGGATTCACGAAATACTTTTATATAAGCGTGTGTATGTATGCATCTGTATGCGTGCAGATTTGTGTGTACGTGTGTATGGGTACATAAGTATATAATTAAATAAGTATATGTATGTATGTATGTATATATATATAACATATACATATATATATATTTATATATATATATATATATATATATATATATATATATATATATATATATATATATATATATAACAGACTCGTTCTTTCCATTATATACCTTCATTTCGTCTTGTCCGATTGAAATGCCAGGAGTTCTTTCCCTTGCGCCTTTTGAGATTAATTCTCTTTCACCTCCTCAACATCATCAATATCATCAACATTAGCAAAATCCTAATCATCATCATCGTCATGATCATCAACATCATTATCATCATCATCATCATCATCATCATCATCATCATATTTTGTTCATCATTTCCTTCATATATATTATCAACATCATTTACCTCCCCCTCACATCATCATAAGTAGTAGTAGTAGTAGTAGTAGTAGTAGTAATAGTAGTAGTAGTAGTAGTAGAAGTAGTAGTAGTAGTAGTAGTAGTAATCCGCAGTCACCACCTTTCCCAGTATCATCAT
>NW_021827115.1:0-2500 GCF_006345805.1 Octopus sinensis | reverse complement strand
ACCGACCAGGCTATCAGATGTTGCTACACATCGCTGGTCACAATGCGCTTCGCATTGTTTTAGCTTTCAAGTGACGCCACCCCGCTAGCTAAGCGAGCAGGCCAACAGAAGAAAGAGTGAGAGAAAGTTGTGGCGAAAGAGTACAGCAGGGATCACCAGCCCTCCCTGCCGGAGCCTCGTGGAGCTTTTAGGTGTTTTTGCTCAATAAACACTCACAACGCCCGGTCTGGGAATCGAAACCACGACCCTACAACCGCGAGTCCACTGCCCTAACCACTGGGCCATTGCGTCTCCACGTGTATGCTATAGGGTCTGCAAATCCAACGGAGGCATCAAAACCCATTTTAAGATCCACAAAGATCAGAACCTAACAGCAGTTCTTGGTGGTCCAAAGTAGATATGCAATTTATGTGGGTATCTTTTCAAAACATTGTCTGGTTCAAAAAGCCCCATCAGACGCCATGATGGATGTCAGGTGTAAGTACAAGAGGTGGTCAGACTCTACATAAGGAGTAGACCACTCAGTATTCTTAATCTCAGTTCTGAATTTCTATTGAAAGGTGTTGGTGCACTATCGAAGTGTGCATTGGCTGTCAAATCTAAGAAGTCAGTTTCGAACGGTGTTTGGAACTAAAGCATTGAGTGACTTTTGAATGTCTATCTTGCGGTATTCTTATTCTTATTATGGCTGCCCCCTCGTTATCGAGTATGGCCATTGCACGAAGCTTAACTGTTACTGGTGCTGTGATCGAATGTGACTTTTTAGCCCAGCAAAGATCTACAATGTCTCGTACAGAATTGGCAACTAAAACCTTTACCGGTAAAAAGGCGGCTGTAGTTGTAACTGGGCTTCATGTACCTTTGCATGTCGTTTAAGTCCTCCTGCCGAATTACACTCTCTTCCACATGCCCGACAGATATGATTAGTATGGTGTGTAAGACCACCACCAGTGGCCAGGTTGTCAATCATCTGTCTCGCTTTATGACTACGAAGATGACTCTTGAGTCCAGCTTTACTGAGGCAGGGTCTTGCACAGACACTGCATGTCAGCATCATAGGAAGACCCTTCCCATCTGGAAGTGTAACAACATACATAATACATAACATACATACATACATACATACATGCATACATACATACATACATACATTCATACATACTTACTTACATACATACATACATACATACATGCATGCATGCATGCATACATACATACATACATACATACATACATACATACATACATGCATACATGCGTACATACATACATTCATACATACATACATACATACATACATACATACATACATACATACATATATACACTCACTCACACACACTCACACACTCACACACTCACACACTCACACACATATCATGAGAAGTTCGCATATATCTGTGCTGTCAGATGACGCCATTCTGACATCGGATGAGTACGAGAGATCGAATATTTTTTTAGCCAGACAAATCCTTTGTCAAAGTGCCGAGTCATGTAGAATGCTTTTTATGATAATGTTTTTTAGCGAAGTCAAGGGCTGTAATGGGTGTGGGCGGTTTAAGAGATCAAAGATAAAATCCGTGTACTTAGAACTGTTTATATTACCGATAATTATAAAACAGCTAATTATATATGGACTTCCCGTCGCCTCGACGAATGAGAGTTCAACAAGACTCGGTCAAACGCTGTTTTAGTTCAATGATTTTGAGAAATGTGTAACGAAGTTGATGCTGGTGCTTGGTACAGAACCAGTAATGGTTTGTACAGAACCAGTCACGGTTTGTACAGAACCAGTCACGGTTTGTACAGAACCAGTGATGGCTTGTACAGAACCAGTTCCACTCTCTAATCCTTCAAACTCCTGTCGGTATGGTACAAGTGCCACGAACTCAATAATTATTAGAATTCAAAATTTGTATGGAGTTATTTTCTCTTAGATGAGCGGCTAAAGAGCAAAATGCCCTCATTTACTCTGGATCACTTGGGGGTGTCTGTCAGGGACCTTCTTCCGAAGGAAAACAGTGAATAACTGTACCATTATTATTCCATTACCGAATCCTGGTTGCCTTTTGATGGTATTTGTTATGTCGCATGTTCGGATGCCTGCTACTGAACTCTACCCTTCTCTCCTCTCTACTCTGACCGCTACTCTGACTCTACTGCTACTCTCTGTTCTGTCTCTAGTCGAGGCTTCTCCCTCTTTATCTACGCATTGGGCTAGCCTACTTCATCGTCTGGGGGCGTCCACACAACAGTATTATGAATCTCACGAAAGATTTTATTGCTATTACACCTATCTCTTTTTTAGCCGGATTATTATCTACATTTTAGATTAAAAGTACTATTTTACTTATGGGTTTTAAGTGTGAACTACGAGTAGCTTCTAGCTAGACAAACGAGCCTCCCATAAAATTTCAGTTTCTGGATGCTTTTTGCCTCACTATTCATATCATTTCTCACTCATGTTTGCTAGTCTTTCTATAGTTATTAGCGATGCTCT
>NW_021827114.1:2500-5000 GCF_006345805.1 Octopus sinensis | reverse complement strand
AAATTTCTGCTGACACGTGGCCTTTTCATTTTCAATTTATTTTGAAAATATTGAAGAATATACTCTTTTTCTTTTACGTGTTTCAGTCAAGGTAGAAAATTACCAAGAATTCACAACGACCTTAAACCCACAAGAGTAAACAAGGGACACAGAGACAGGCAGAAACAAGGAAAATGCCCCTTGTATTTGAACACTCTTTTACTCTTTTACTTGTTTCAGTCATTTGACTGCGGCCATGCTGGAACTCCGCCTTTAGTCGATCACATCGACCCCCGGGATTTTTTCTTTGTTAGCCTAGTACTTATTCTATCGGACTCTTTTGCCGAACCGCTAAGTGACGGGGACGTAAACACACTAGTATCGGTTGTCAAGCAATATACGACGGGCTTCTTTCAGATTCCGTCTACCAAATCCACTCACAAGGCTTTGGTCGACCCGAGGCTATAGTAGAAGATACTTGTCACGCAGTGGGACTGAACCCGGAACTATGTGGTTCGTAAGCAAGCTACTTACCACACAGCCACACCTGCGCCTACCACACTTGTCATTATGTTGTTTAGCACCAAATTAGTCGAGCTACATCAGACCTGAGATGAAAGCCATCTCTGTTATGAACGCCTTAGCTTTTTATTAAGACATAGGTTATATGTCACTAGTGGAGGCATAATAGGCCAGTGGTTAGGACAGCAGACTCGCGGTCGGAGGATCGCGGTTTCGATTCCCAGACCGGGCGTTGTGTGTGTTTATTGAGCGAAAACACCTAAAAGCTCCACGAGGCTCCGGCAGGAGGTGGTGGCGAGCCCTGTTGTTACACTTTCGCCACAACTTTCGCTCACTTTCTCTTCGTGTTTCTTGGTAACCCTCTCGTTTTATATTTCAATTTGAATATCAAGGAATTACATTCACCCCCACCCGCGCTATGTTGTGGCCTTTCTTTCCCAAGACCATTAGCTTTGAGGGAGTTTTGACTGCTTTCTTTAGCAGGTCGAGCAAAGCAAACCATATTGAGGATCCCTGGTCGACTTATGCAACAGTCCCTTCCAGCTATAATTATTTTCATCTCTACCTCACAGTATGCGTAGTTCTAATTTTAATTAATAATTTCAGAATTCCCTCTCCTCCCTTTGCTTTCCCCAAATTACATTAACATTAGTCATTAAGTTTATGCTACCTTCACCTCACTTCAAAGGTAATTTTAATTAACTAGAAATATTTCGTTTATTACATTATGTTAACACTTACATCGGCTAATTGTGTTTAGCGCTGACTAAGATGGCTGCCATCTGCTTTAGCTTAACACAGTGCCGTATCCAAGGCCGATAACTCAACAAAAGCGGATTGTTATTATAAGCGCTGTAGTACTAGAAAAGCTGAAAGCGAATCAAGTTCAAAAAGCTATCATATTTTGGGCAACGATGTGCCACAGGTCATTGCCCAGGACCATCCTAAAAAGGAGTGTGAAGGGGAAGGAGCATAAGACCGCCAAAGGTATTTATGGATTAACTTGGCTTCCTTATGCCTGCAGCTAACACAGAAGGAACGGAGGGTCTGGCAATCTGATTCTCGGACACAGAGAAGGCACTCAGCTGATGATGGTTGAATAACATTGCAAAGGCGGCGAGCTGGCAGAAACGATAGCACGCCGGGCGAAATGCTTTGCGGTATTTCGTCTGTCGTTACGTTGTGAGTTCAAATTCGCCGCCGAGGTCGACTTGCCTTTCATTTCAATCCTTCGGGTTGATAAATTAAGCACCAGTTACGCACTGGGGTCGATGTAATCGACTTAATACCTATGTCTGTCTTTGTTTGTCCCCTCTATGTTTAGCCCCTTGTAGGTAATAAAGAAATAGGTATTTCGTCTGCCGCTACGTTCTGAGTTCAAATTCCACCGAGGTCGACTTTGCCTTTCATCCTTTCGGGGTCGATAAATTAAGCACCAGTTACGCACTGGGGTCGATGTAATCGACTTAATACCTATGTCTGTCTTTGTTTGTCCCCTCTATGTTTATCCCCTTGTGGGTAATAAAGAAACAGGTATTTCGTCTGCCGCTACGTTCTGAGTTCAAATTCCGCCGAGGTCGACTTTGCCTTTCATCCTTTCGGGGTCGATAAATTAAGCACCAGTTACGCACTGGGGTCGATATAATCGACTTAATCCGTTTGTCTGTCCTTGTTCGTCCCTTCTGTTTTTAGCCCCTTGTGGGAAGTAAAGAAATAGGTTGAATATCATGGCAACTCATAGTTAAGCATCGACGTTTCCAGATCAGACAGTAAAACCTATACTTGGTTGATATTTAAGCTCCCAGGTCAGTCAGATCCTTGAAGAGTGTTCCAGCCCTGACCATCTACTTTTTTAGTCAGTCGTTGTACATTAGATCAACAAAATTTAACGTGTTTCATCTCAATTGATAAGAAGAGGTTGTTGAACGCGATTTGGCTGCTGTTTCTAGCGGGCGCAATTGAAACATCATAAGTCTGTGTTAGAAACTAAAGAGCAACA
>NW_021827113.1:10000-12593 GCF_006345805.1 Octopus sinensis | reverse complement strand
TACACAGCCCAAGTGAAATCGAAAGGAAAATCAGAGAAAAAGAATTTTATTGATAAATTCGAACCCAAGCTAAATAAGCAATAATAATAATACTTAGAGTATTACTACTTCACACTCTACGACCATGACCACTAACAACAACAACAATACTAAAGGTGATCAAGATGAAGATAGCAGGAAAATTATCTTATTTAGGGTTAAAAGTTCTATTGCCACCACCATCACCACTAGCAACAATAATTAAGGTGCTGACAATGATGATGATGACAATTGAAATATAAAAATCTCTGACAAAGGATATTTACAACATTTCTAAAAATAACTCAACAATTGCTGCTTTGGCCAGGGTCAAGATACAGGAATCTTGACATGTCCAACAAAGCCTGATGCCTAAACCAATCAGCTCAACCAACCAATCAGCTTAAGTAATTGAGTGATACTACACACTGATTGGTCAGAATACAGTTTGCAAAACCTAGCACTCTGGAGCCTCTCCCAGCTGTATTTATAGCACAGAATCAATCATCTTGCTACAGTCAAAAATTGTGAAGCATGACTGTCAACACTACTACATGAACCCGAAGATTGCGGAATTCAATGCATGAAAGTACTAGTTCAATCAGAATGAATATTTAACATTCTACTATTTCATTTTATTTTATTCAATTATAATATATTATCTTATAATATATCATTATAAGATTGTAAATAAAACGTGAAAATCAGACAAGGTTGGAATTCTTTTTATTAATATATTCTTCTATACACATCACACACATCCATATATATATATATACATATATATATATATATATATATATACATATATATACATATATATATATATATATATATATATATATATATGTATATGGCACAAAGATTGTACGGCAGCTGACCTGGCTTCATGAAACCCAAGCTCGCAGGTGGGACTACCCACTATATACAAGACCACCACAGCAAACAGGATGGACACCGCCGGCAACAACATACACCTCACCTCGATGCTCCTACTGAACATCAGAGGACTGCAACCACTCAGTAACAGGACAAAAATCCCGTTCTTGAGAGACTTTGTTGCATGCAATCAAGCCTTATGCATAGCACTTACGGAAACGCGCCTGAAACCGGACATAGCAGATGCGGAGTTACACATACCACAGTATGTTGTACTACAGACCGACAGAAAGGAAAGGAGTCATGGATGAGTTGCTATGTACATCCGTGAGGACCTCACACCCGAGGTCCTCTTGTCATACTCAAACTCGGTGTGTGACACTAATTGTACATATAAGGCAACATAATGTAGTTGTGTGTGCTACATATCGCCCTCCAGATGCCCCAAGCCATGTGGGCAAGTTTGAAGACTGCCTTATAAAAATAGAAGTTCTAATCACATTAGAACAACACATAAGTGTACTTCTTATGGGAGACTTCAATCTACCCAATGTCAGATGGCCCGAGGGCCTTTCTCTCCCAGGAATGACAAGATGTGAACGAGGACAGGCGAGGTCCCTCCTGAACCTCATCAACACCCTGTACATGAGCAAGTAATACTCCAACCAACCAGGGCAGGTAACACACTGGATCTCTGCTTCACAAATAATATGGATCTCATCCATAATGTGAAAGTGACACCGACACTACTCTCGGATCACAACATGGTAGAGCTGACCATGTACGGGCCAAAAGAGAGCACGGACATGCAGCCTACAAGAAACCTCAAAATCTTTCCAGCTTGAACTACCATAAGGCAAACTGGAAACAAATTGAGAAAGAGATCCTCAAACAAAACTGGCCTAAATGTCTCTCCTCGCCAGACATCGACGTGAAACTTCAACAATTCATGTCTGTAATGCAAGCCATATGCTACAAATGTGTCCCAGAGAGAAAGGCCACTGTACACAAGAACAAAATCCCCAGAGAGAGGAAAATCTTAATGAGACGGCGTACAAAAATTTCAAATCGCCTAAACAAACAGATTGAAAGCAGTGAAAAGTCCCGCCTGAAAATAAAACTGTTGGAAATTGAAAAATGTCTGCAACTCTCCCATGAAAAGGAAAGAGCAGATAAAGAAGCCTGGGCTATAGACAACATAAAATCTAACCCCAGAGCTTTCTACAGGTATGCCAAAGAAACAGCTACGGTGCACTGTAGGATAGGGCCACACCTTGAAAAGGATGGCACACTCACAGGAAAACCAATGAGGGTAAGTGAAATACTGAATGAACAATTCAAGAGTGTTTTCACTCTACCCCACGGGCATTTCCAAATCAGCAATCCAACTGACTTCTAATACCACTGCAGATATAAAATCAGAGGCAGCGACGATAAATTACATCAATATAAAGGAAGACGATGTAATAAAGGCCATAGATGAAATGAAAACAGAATCAGCTATTGGCCCCGATGGATTCCCGGCAATCCTCCTAAAAGTATGTAAGAGAGTCCTAGCAAGACCACTGCAGATCCTCTTTCAGAGCTTCCTTGCAGCTGGCAAACTTCCAAAAAGACTGAAGGAAGGTAAAATATGCCCTATTCATAAAGGTGGTAGCAGAGCAGAGGCCAAGAACTAGAGACCTATCTCTCTCAC
>NW_021827113.1:0-2500 GCF_006345805.1 Octopus sinensis | reverse complement strand
TGTCTTCACAAGCAAAGGGGGTTGGCATGGGTGCCTGTCGTACGGTCGCATTGGAGTATTTTACGTGCCACGGCCACGAGTCGGATAGTGCTTTTTACGTACCACAGGCCAGGGATCCTGGCTGGTTCAATTCGGTTTCGATTTCGATTTCGATTCGCTTGCCCCAACATGTCTTCGCAAGCATGGGGGGTTGGCATGGGTGTCTGTCGTCGGATGAGGTTCTATATCGACTTCGCTTGCCTCAACCGGTCTTTGTGTCCAAGGGAGGAAAGGCATCATAAGTGGGCTGGGCTCACTTGTCCTGCCTGTCTTCTCACGTACAGAATATTTCCAAAGGTCTCGGTCTCTGGTCATTTCCTCAGTGAGGCCTAAATTCGAAGGTCGTGCTTCACCACCTCGTCCCAGGTTTTCCTGGGTCTACCTCTTCCACGGGTTCCCTCAACTGCTAGGGATTGGCACTTTCTCAACACCTATCTTCATCCATTCTCGCCACATGACCATACCAGCGCAATCGTCTCTCTTGCACACCACAACTGATGCTTCTTAGGTACAACATTTCTTCAAGGTGCTAACGCTCTGTCGAGTATGTACACTGACATTACACATCCATCGGAGCATACTGGTCATTCCTCACGAGCTTACGCATGTCCTCAGCAGTCACAGCCCATGTTTCGCTGCCATGTAGCATGGCTGTTCGTACACACGCATCATACAGTCTGCCTTTTACTCTGAGCGAGAGGCCTTTAGTCACCAGCAGAGGTAAGAGCTCCCTAAACTTTGCCCAGGCTATTCTTATTCTAGCAGTTACACTTTCAGCGCACCCACCCCCACTACTGACTTGGTCACCTAGATAACGGAAGCTATCAACTACTTCTAGTTTTTCCCCCTGGAAAGTGACGGAAGTTGTTTTCTGCAGATTTTCGGAGGTTAATGCTCCCGAGCATCTGCCACATACAAAAACTATCTTCCCAGTTAGCCTACCTTGACATTGCTGCACCTCTGTGTCCATAGCTTACACTGGGTACATCTTATAGAGTTTCTACCTACACCTTTTCTACAGATCGAGCAGGGCCATCTTCCTGAAGATATTTGTGGATTGTCTACCTTTCTACTTATTAGTACTTTGGTTTTAGCTAGGTTGACTCTAAGGCCCCTTGATTCTAAACCCTCCTTCCACACCTGGAACTTCTCCTCCAGTTCTGATAGTGACTCAGCAATAAGAGCAAGGTCGTCAGCGTAGAGGAGCTCCCAGGGACAGCCTGTCTTGAATTCCTCCGTAATTGCCTGGAGTACTATGATAAATAGGAGGGGGCTGAGTACTGAACCCTGGTGGACCCCAACCTCTACTTTGAATTCTTCTGTGTACATGTTGCCAACCCTAACCTTACTTACGGCATCTCTGTACATGGCTTGCACAGTCCTCACCAGCCATTCATCTATCCCTAGTTTCCTCAGTGACCACCAGATAAGGGATCGGGGGACCCTATCAAAAGCTTTCTCCATGTCAACGAAAGCCAGGTACAGGGGCTTATCTTTGGCTAGGTATTTCTCCGGCAGCTGCCTTACCAGGAATATAGCATCAGTGGTACTTTTCCCTGGCACGAACCCAAACTGCATCTCATCTAAACTAACTCTCTCTCTAATTAGTTGGGCTATGACCCTCTCCGTAACCTTCATTACTTGATCCAACAGCTTGATACCTCTGTAATTATTTGTATCTAGGGCATCACCTTTACCTTTGTAGCAGTTGACTAGTATGCTGCTGCACCAGTCATTGGGTATGACTCCTTTGTGTATCACCTTGTTGACTATACGGGTGACTAGGTTATAGCCGACACTGCCAGATATTTTGAGCATCTCTGCAGTAATTCCTGATGGGCCTGGGGCTTTCCCTGTCTTCATGCTTCTAATTGCCTTAGCTACCACGGAACTATCAACTCGGATAGCTGGTCCCTCTGTAGAGTCAACATTCGGCAGACTCTCTTTATCCCATTCATTTTCCTCATTCAGTAACCTTTCATAGTGGCGTCTCCAAGCTTCTCTCTTTGCATCCTCATTTAGCGCAAGTGAACCATCCTCCATGCGAACACATTTCTCTCCTACCACATCACGATTCTCTCTCACACACTGTCTTGCAACACGAAATACCTCAAGTCTTTCATCCTCACGGCGCAGGACATTGGCAAATTTTCTCTTATCTGCTTCCCCTCTGGCTAGATAGCCCTGTCTCCTAGCTTCCCTCTGGCAGTCTGATACCCTTCCCTGCTACCACCGTTCTTCCAGGCCTTCCAAGCCTGTTTCTTTTGTCTAATAGCCCTGTCAACAATATTGTTCCACCACACGTTATTTTGGGTCTTAAGGGGACTTTGCACCAGCCACAGATCTGGTCAGCGGCTTTCAGCAGGTTGTCCCTCAGAAAACGTCCAGTTGTCTTCTACCCCATGTGTAGCTATACCCCCTTCCACTTCGTCAAAGGCTTCAAGTAACATATCTCTAAATC
>NW_021827112.1:0-11278 GCF_006345805.1 Octopus sinensis | reverse complement strand
TACACACACTATTATATATATATATATATGTATGTATACATATTTCTATATCAATAAAAGCAAAACAAAGAAATCTAGCAATAGGCTACATCAGCAAAAACCTAGATGTATATATATTGCTTTAACTGTAAAATTACTTAAGTAGCTATTCCATTGTGCAAGGAATTCTCCACCGTTTTCACAGCGCCACCGTTCTTCGGGAAAGACAATTTTTCTATTCAGCTTTTCATGCTTGCTTTCTTTATTTAGAAAGAACCCACCAAAAATTTCTGTACCCTGAAGAAGGACTTCGTTCTTCATTCAAAATATTGTGGAGCTGCCCTTTACAATGGCTTAATACATACGCAAACACACACACAGGCATGTGTGTGTGTGTGTGTATATTTTTATCTTTTATCTTTGTTTTACATGTTTCAGTCATTAGACTGTGGCCATGCTGGGGCATCACCTTCAAGAGAGTTTTAGTCGACCAAATTGATTCCAGCACATATTTTTTTTTAAGATTTGTACTATGACTCTGTACTATGAACCACTGAGTTATGGGGATGTAAACACACCAACACTGGTTGTGAAGCAGTGATGGGGGACAATCAGATACAAAGAGAGATACGAACACACACACACACATCATCATCATCATCATCATCATCATCATCATCATCATTTAACGTCTGCTTTCCATGCTAGCATGGGTTGGACGGTTCGACTGAGGGCTGGGGTACCAGATGACTGCACCAGGCTCCAATCTGATCTGGCAGAGTTTCTACAGCTGGATGCCCTTCCTAGTGCCAACCAATCTTAGAGTGTTGTGGGTGCTTCTACATGCCTCTGGCACGAGGGCCAGTTTGGTGATACTGGCAACGGCCACACTCAAATGGTGTTTTTTATGTGCCACCTGCACAGGAGCCAGTCCAGTGGCACTGGCAACGACCTCGCTCAAATGTATTTTCAGTGCCACTGGCACAGTATATATATAATAATATGCATGTGGTAAGAAGTTTGCTTCTAACCACATGGTTTCAGGTTCAGTCCCACTGTGTGAACCTTTGGCAAGAGTCTTCTGCTATAGTCTAGGCTGACCAAAGCCTTATGAGTGGATTGGTAGATGGAAACTGAAAGAAGCATGTCATATATATACATATATATATCTATGTGTATGTTTATGTGTGGTGTCTTTGTGTATGTGTTTGTCTCTCACCACTGCTTGACAACCAGTGCTAGTGTGTTTGCATCCCTGTAACTTAGCAGTTCAGCAAAAGACACTGATGTATGAGAACTTTAAAAATGTAAGCACTGGGATGATGCATTTTCCTGAAAATTCTTTAAAGCAATACCCCAGCATGGCCACAGTCTAATGACAAAATTATGTAAAAGAAAAAATAGCTAAGCCTACTGGCAGTCGGACAATGGCTCAACTGGCTGAAACTTCGAAGTCACTATCAAGAATATTATTGAGGGGCGTAGCCATAAAATTTCAGTAAGTTTATGGTTCACTCCACCCTTCTCCCTTAATGTTAGGACAAATGTAGATAGAAGATTCTTGCTCTTAGTAATATCTACTTCCTTAGAACCTATAGATACAATAAAATCTTTAACAGACACACATACTTTTTCTTGTCTCTTAATGTTCAGTCATATATCAATAAGAAACATCACAATCGAAATCAAATTGATGACTGGTCCTGTGCTAGTGGGGTGCTAAGAACACCATCTGAGCATGATCATTGCCAGAGCAAGTGACTGGCTACAGTGGCATGTAAAAGCACCATTCAAACGTGATTGTAACCAGAGTTGCCTTACTGGCACTTGTGCCGGTGGCACGCGTAATAACATTCGGGCGAGGTCATTGCCAGTGCTGCTGGACTGGCTCCTGTGCAAGTGGCACATAAAAAGTACCATTTGAGCGGGCCGTTGCCAGTACCGCCTGACTGGCCTCTTGCCGGTAAAAGCACCCACTACACTCTGGAGTGGTCGGCATTAGGAAGGGCATCCAGCTGTAGAAACTCTGCTAGATCAGATTGGAGCCTGGTTGCAACCATCTGGTTCGCCAGTCCTCAATCAAATCGTCCAACCATGCTAGCATGGAAAGTGGATGTTAAATGACGATGATGATGATGGGACCCATACCTGTGCCGGATGTACATGTAGAGAGAAATCTAAATGTCCCTAGACTAGAAGTGCAATATATATTACATTGTTTATGGAACACAGGTTTCAGCAAACTACAGCATTGTTTGTACATGGATCAAATGTTATATCAGAACCATGCTACTTAAATCCAGATGTAACAATCATCTTTCAAATTTTAGGCATTGTGATAAAAGACATTCAGTGACCCTTTCGATTTTAATCTGGAAACAAAGACAAGGGAACTAGTTTCTCCTCAAAGACATACAGCATCTCGAAAGAGTCCAGAGCTGCTACCCGCATGGTTCATGGTCTCAAAAATTTGTCTTACGAAGAAAGGCTGAGGACGCTTGACCTTTATCTCTAGAAAAACGCCGCCGCCGTAGTGATCTCATTCTCACTCACAACATCATAAGCGGAAAGTGTAACCTCTCGAAAGAGCTGTTCTTCACTCCTGCTCCAGAGCGTCAGCTGCGGGGTCATTCCAAAAAGCTCTAACTGCGACGATTTCATCTCAATCGAAGGAGAGAAGCTTTCTCCGTCCGGGTTGCGGATCCGTGGAACAACTGCCAGACGAGATGGTGAAGATGCCGACGACTGCTCGGTTCAAAGTCTCTCCTGACCACAAGTGGCCTGAACTCTTTACATGAACACCTCCCTGTACTTAACTCCATGTCCCCCTACATGGCCTGGCTATTTGCTTTTGAGCCAAAATTAACTAACTACTAACTAACTAACAACATCGAATGGGAAATGCTCTCGAAAACCAAACCCTACATTAATGGGTCCAAAAAAATGTTCAGTGCTTTCTTTTGAAAGACTATATCTCTTATAGGGACGCTAAACGATGATGATGATGATGATGAACTTGAAAATCTTCAACAAATAGGCGCAGGGGTGGCTGTGTGGTAATAGCTTGCTAACCCACCACATGGTTCTGGGTTCAGTCCCACTGCGTGGCATCTTGGGCAAGTGTCTTCTGCTATAGCCCGGGCGACCAATGCCTTGTGAGTGGATTTGGTAGCCGGAAACTGAAAGAAGCCTGTCCTATATATGTATATATATATATGTATGTGTGTGTTTGTGTGTCTGTGTTTGTTCCCCTAGCATTGCTTGACAACCGATGCTGGTGTGTTTACGTCCCCGTCACTTAGCGGTTCGGCAAAAGAGACCGATAGAATAAGTACTGGGCTTACAAAAAGAATGAGTCCCGGGGTCGAGTTGCTCGACTAAAAGGCGGTGCTCAGCATGGCCGCAGTCAAAATGACTGAAACAAGTAAAAGTAAATACATAAATTCTATGAACAAGATTTTTTTCTGAATGTCTGCATTTCAGGAAATACATCATGTCATAATTTAAAAGTAGATCACCAGATACTTAGTACACCATTAACATCTTGTTTACACCTACTCAACATAAAATTTATATAATGTTGGTTACCTCCCTTGTGTTTTTTCTTCTCTTCTTCCTTACTTGTGTCTCTTGTTTAAAATTCATCTGCTCAAAAGACAAATGACAAATGATCTTGTTCTCTGCTTGAAAAATGGTGAAATAAATTATTATTTTGATTAGCCGTATTTAACAAGATTTACTCTTTTACTTGTTTCAGTCATTTGACTGAGGCCATGCTGGAGCATTGCCTTTAGTCGAGCAAATCGAACCTGGGACTTAGTCTTTGTAAGCTTAGTACTTATTCTATGAGTCTCTTTTGCTGAACTGCTAAGTTACAGGGATGCAAACACACCAGCATCAGTTGTCAAGCGATGTTGGGGGGGGACAAACATAGACACACTAGCATATACACACACATACACCTATATATACATATATACGACGGGTTTCTTTCAGTTTCCATCTACCAAATCCACTCACAAGGCTTTTGTCGGCCCGAGGCTATAGTAGAAGACACTTGCCCAAGGTTCCACGCTGTGGGACGAACCTGGAACCATGTGGTTCATAAGCAAGCTACTTACCACATCAGGTTATTAGTATCCCTACGTCATTTTTATTATAACATTATATTTACTCTTTTGAGTGCTTTTCTGCTTGCTGAAGCCTTAGCACACACACACACACGTGTGTGTGTGTGTGTGTGTGTGTGTTTGTATTCAAGTAGAGGGAATGGGGTAGATACAAAATCCAGGCTACAAATGTTTCATAGCCAACCAGACCGCCAGAGTAGCAATTACCCAAACAAGGGGTAATCCACTGGCTACTCATCAGGTTAATGATATCTTAGTTAAATGAAGATTATGTTGTTATCAAGGGATTCTGTGTTAACACACAGGAGGTTTGATCAAAAATTTAAATTTTTATTAGCATACATAGTAATCCCAGTTGCTAAATATTAACTATAAAATAACTTTTCCCAGCTTATCGAAATTCAATATGGGAAAAATTTATAACCTTCTACATCAATAAACCACCATTGTTCCTGAAAGTTGTGTTTTGTATAGCTTCTAGGGACTGCTCAAAGCTTACTAACTTCCTACACCTTGATCCTTGGATCTTACCTTTACATATTACTATATATATATATATATATATCTCAAAATAAGCAACAAGGATATCCAGTGGTAATGCAGTACGACCGTTTCATGCAACTCCATTTAATTGAACAATGCAATCATTACATCAATTTAAAAGCAGAGTAATCCTCAGTTGCATAAAGATATAAAATTTAATTAAATTAGAATAGATGGACACAGTATAATTATACCTAAAATCTTCAAGAAGTTAAGGAGATAGACAAAGAACATATTGTCTCTACTTCAGCATAGAAGTTACTGTCTCTGTCTATGTGTGTGTGTGTGTGTGTGTTTGCATGTACGTTGGTATGTATAGATTGTTTAAAGTGGTATATACATTTTATACATTAAGAAAAAGAAAGTAGTCAGAATTTGGGATAAAAATGATTTATTAAGCACTTTTTTGAGAGATTCATCAGGAATGATATATTCATAGGAAATTCATACCTTTTGCATGTGTGTGTGTGTGTATTAGTTAAAAAAAATCTGGAGTTGAAATGAGAAGAGTGTGCATTGGAAGTAGTTTTATTTTGAATCTTTGTGTATTGTGGTGAATTTTTATAGAATTTTCATAGGAACTTTTTTATAGGAAACAGAAAAAAGAATGACAGGAAGAAGTAAAAAAAAGAGGTCTTTTTCTAGAATGGTTGAATTGATGACAGTGTGTGTGTGTGTGTGTGTGTGAGCGAGTGTGTGTATGTTAATTTTCTTTTAGTCATTGTATATTTGGTCAGATATCATGTTACTTATCTGTAGAGAACAGAATCTATCAAATAGTTTTGGAAGGCGCAGGAGTGGCTGTGTGGTAAGTAGCTTGCTTACGAACCACATGGTTCCGGGTTCAGTCCCACTGCATGGCACCTTGGGCAAGTGTCTTCTACTATAGCCTCAGACTGACCAAAGCCTTGTGAGTGGATTTGGTAGACGGAAACTGAAAGAAGCCCGTCGTATATATGTATGTATATGTGTGTGTGTATATGATTGTGTGTCTGTGTTTGTCCCCCCAACATCGCTTGACAACCGAAGCTGGTGTGTTTACGTCTCCGTCACTTAGCGGTTCGGCAAAAGAGACCGATAGAATAAGTACTAGGCTTACAAAGAATAAGTCTTGGGGTCGATTTGTTCGACTAAAAGGCGGTGCTCCAGCATGGCCGCAGTCAAATGACTGAAACAAGTAAAAGAGTAAAGAGATATCCATGTATTTTTAAACATGTGTTTGTGTGTGTATGTACATGCATGTGTGTGTGTGTGTTTAAGTGTATGAGAGAGTGTGTATGTGGGTGTTTGTGTGTGTGTGCCTGTGTGTGTTTGTGTTTAAGTGTATGAGAGAGAGAGAGTGTGTGTGTGTGTGTGTTGATTGTTTAAGTGAATTTTTCCAATTATTTTAGTAACAGTAATGAGAACATTATTAATAATAATATCCAGTGGTAATCCGATTTGGTTCATCTGTGAGACTAATCCTTTTCCTAAAGAACATTTTCTTTTTTTATACCTTTAGGCAAAAATTTTTGACAAAATGTAGTTTCATTTCCTTCTGGGACTTCAGTCATCCTTTGAGCATTTGTAGAAGGGAAAGATCTTGAATTTGATGACTCCACATATTTCCAGATGCTTACTCAGTGGAATCTTACATAATTCTTTTTGTCTGATTTGTTGTCTGTGGATTCTTGCACACTCGCAAAAAGAATTATCAATTTCAACAAAATAATTCTCTTCGCAATTATTATATTGTGCTTTACAGCCCATACTTGCGTTTATCTGGAAGCAGAATTCACTTCAAAGTTTTATATGGGAACCAGTATCCAAATAGTTGAAGTTGTTGTTACATGGTCCTTATCTGTTATCTCCACAATCTTTCACAGAGAATTCTGAACAGGAATTTTGCCCTCATGTTATTTTTTAAAGATTTTAAGGCAGAGAGCTGGCAGACTCATTAGCACACCGGGCGAAATGCTTACCGGTATTTCGTCTGCCGCTACGTTCTGAGTTCAAATTCCGCCGAGGTCGACTTTGCCTTTCATCCTTTTGGGGTCGATAAATTAAGTACCAGTTATGCACTGGAGTCAATGTAATCGACTTAATACCTTTATCTGTCCTTGTTTATCTCCCCTGTGTTTATCCCCTTGTGGGTAATAAAGAAATAGTTATTTTTAAAGATTTTTGGCAGACTTTTGCTGTTTTATATAAGGTTTTCACCAACCATATTTTTCATTTTTGGAGCTTTGTAAAAATATTGGTAGCTTTGTTTCTATAGTGTGGAATATGATGGTCACTCCTGGGTTATGTGTATTGATAAACAGGATAGTATTTTCTTTCATTTTTCCCTTAGGTGTCCTCAATTGTATGATGTCCAATTTCATTGCTTTTATAATTCCATCGTTCATTAATCTTACAGGGTAATTTTGTTGCTTTAGAAAGCTTGGTGTTCATTGAGTTGAATTTGAAGTATTTTTGATTCAACGGCTATTTCACAAATATGTTTTGCCATACTATACGGCATGTTCCATTTGATGTGTAACATACCCACACTCACTCACACACATTTGCTTCAACACACACACACACACACACACACACACACATGCACAAAGCCTTTCTTTCTTCTTTTCATTATTCCTTACACACCATATAGGTTCAAATAACAACCGTCAAAACATTCTCTTTTCAATTCACCTCCAGATTTTTTCAACCAACTCACACACACACACACACACACACACACACACACACACACACATATACATATGAGGTTCGAATTTTCTATAAATGTGTCATTCATGATGAATCTCTCAAAAGAGATGAAAATGCTAAATAAATCATCTTTATCTAAAATTCTCACTATTTCCTTCTTAATAAATATATATATTATATATATATATATATAAAAATATATATATATATAAAAATATATATATGTTACACATTAATGGCGGTGCCCCAGCATGGCCACAGCTCATTAGCTGAAACTGGAAAAATCAAAAAAATCAAAATCATATGTATGTATGTATATGTATATATTTATATATATATATTTGGTGATATGCTGTGCTTAAGATGACTCATCAAGCCAAGTGAAAGAGTATTTGTGGCCATTACTGGTGTTATGTAAATGACATCTGTGAAAACATAATCATGGTCTTTGCTGGTAGCATGATCTTTGAATGTTGAGCCACACATAAGTAGTTACAAGTGACCAAGACTATCTATATATATACAGTACATATACACACATCTCTCTTTCTCTCTTTTACTTGTTTCAGTCATCTGATTGCGGCCATGCTGGAGCAGCGCCTTTAGTCGAGTACATCCGAACGTGACCGATGCCAACCCTGCCTCGAATGGCTTCTGTGCCGGTGGCACATAAAAAGCACCATCCGAACGTGGCCGATGCCAGCACCGCCCCAACTGGCTCCTGTACCGGTGGCACATAAAAAGCACCATCTGAACGTGGCCGACGCCAGCACCGCCTCGACTGGCTTCTGTGCCGGTGACACATAAAAAGCACCAACCGATCGTGGGATCCCGGAACATCTCGCTGTGCTTGAGGAGACCTGTTGAGTCAAGTGCATGTACATGAACATCGAACCAAATATCAATGGAAACAGTAGTTGTGATACCTGTGCCGGTGACACATAAAAAGCACCATCCGAACGTGGCTGTTGCCAGTGCAGCCTCCACTGGCTTCTGTGCCGGTGGCACATAAAAAGCACTATCCAAACGTGGCTGATGCCAGCACCGCCCCGACTGGCTTCTGTGCCAATGGCACATAAAAAGCACCATCCGAACGTGGCCGATGCCAGCACCGCCTTGACTGGCTTCTGTGCCGGTGGCACATAAAAAAGCACCAACCGATCATGGCTGATTCCAGACCCCTCTGGCACCTGTGCAGGTGGCACGTAAAAAGCACCCACTACACTCGCAGAGTGGTTGGCATTAGGAAGGGCATCCAGCTGTAGAAACACTGCCAGATCAGACTGGAGCCCGGGGCAGCCCCTGGCTCCCCAGACCCCGGTCGAACCGTCCAACCCGTGCTAGCGTGGAAAACGGACGTTAAACGATGATGATGATGGTGATCAACCCCAGGACTTATTCTTTGTAAGCCTAGTACTTATTCTATCAGTCTCTTTTGCCGAAATGCTAAGTTATGAGGACGTAAACACACCACCATCAGTTGTCAAGCAATGGTGGGGGTACAAACACAGACACACAAACATACACACACCCACACACACATACACACACACACACATATATATATATATATATACATATATACAACAAGCTTCTTTCAGTTTCCATCTACCAAATCCACTCACAAAGCTTTGATCAGGCTATAGTAGAAGACACTTGCCCAAGGTGCCATGCAGTGACTGACCCAGAACCATGTGGTTGGTAAGCAAGCTACTTACCACACAATATCTGTAAAACTTTCCAGAAGTTTATCCTTTAAATACATATGAGCAGGTCTAGATATACAACTATATGCACAAAAATACACGCATAAAACAAAACATACAAATCTACACATACATACATACATGCAAACAAAAATACCTTGTTGTTGATATTGAAATACCAATGAAGTAGCCTTGGATCTAGGTTAGAAACCAGCTCTTTCTCTATTATGTAGGGATGGTTGCTGAAAGGTTCCTGGTTTTGGATAAAAGAAAATAGAGGCGGGTCAATTAATTATGATTTTATTCAAGATATTCTACTCTCAGATTCACACACTTATTGCAGCGATCCTTCAGTTTTTCTAAGCTCTGTGAAAGAACTCAGAAGGTTGGGCCTCCAACCAGGCCTTTCAGGACACCCTTAAAGCCAGGAACTTTATAGCACCTGCCCCATCCCCCGTATATATGTAAGAGAAAGACAGACAGACAGACAAGGAGGTAGTATTAATACAGAAAACAGTTATTGTGTTCTATGCTTTATAAAACGTGTGTGTATTTGGCAAATTACCATCAAGATTACATAATTGATGTAATTACATTATCTTGTTAATCAACTGTTGAGTAAATAGAAGAATTATCATTTCTAAATCTCTGAGCAAGACATTTTCAGTAACAGGACTCTGGAGTAAAGATTATTTGCCAACATAATGTGGCAGTCCTGATTAGGACAAATGTTACTGTTATTAAGACAAATGTTACTGTTACTGGAGACGATGTTTCCTAGGGCTGAATAACAGTAACATTCATCCTAATTGTTTCATTTCTCAAATAAGATTAAAATTACAAAAAAATATATAAAAGTATACTTTTGCCTTATAAGGAAAATCATCACAAGTTTAACCCTATATATATTCAATTTTAATCTTATTTGAGAAATGAAACAATTGTTGGTAAAATGTTGATTAATTAATTAATTAATTTGTATCATTTCTCAAATAAGATTATAATTGCAAAATATATATAGGGTTAAAATTGTGACTTTTTTCTAGTTCAATAATAATGTTTGATAGTTTATAAGTTTAATACCTCCGCCAAGGAAGGAGGTTATGTTTTCATTGGCGTTGGTTTGTCCGTCTGTCCATCTGTGTGCAAAATAACTCAAAAAGTTATGAACAGTATTTGATGAAACTTGCAGGAAAAGTTGGTAATGAAACAAGGAACAGATGACGAAATTTTGGTAATGATTCAGGAATTTTTATGGATTCTTGAAGGATTTTTCATTTGTTATATTTATTTAACATGAAGTATTACTGTTACATTCTTTGATTATCTCCCTTGAAAACACATTCATCGTTTCCACGTAACCTATGGTGGCATTGCTGTTTCCAAAGTTTCTTGTTTATATAATATATTCATTGAAGGATTATCTCTTCAAAATTTGATATATTAAACCAGTGTATCTTAGATAAAATATCCCCATAAGAGGTTTGAATATCATCATTGTAACATAATATATATATAATATATGTATGTATGTATGTGTGTGTGTGTGGAGATAGATAGACAGATCGGATGGATGGATTGATGGACAGTCAGACAGACTGGCTAATCAATAGATAAAATATTCTTTTCTACTCTAGCACAAGGCCCGAAATTTTTTTTGGTGGGGGTATGCAATTGGTACTTAATTTATCAACCCCAAAAGGATAAAAGGCAAAGTCGACCTTGGTAGAATTTGAACTCAGAACATAAAGACAGACGAAATACCGCTAAGCATTTTGCCCAGCCTGCTAATGTTTCTTATTTCTTTATTGCCCACAAGGGGCTAAACATAGAGGGGACAAACATGGACAGACATAGGTATTAAGTAGATTACATCAACCCCAGTGCGTAACTGGTACTTAATTTATCGACCCCGAAAGGATGAAAGGCAAATTTGACTTCGGCGGAATTCAAACTCAGAATGTAAAAACAGACGAAATACCTATTTCTTTACTACCCACAAGGGGCTAAACACAGAGGAGACAAACAAGGACAGACAAACGGATTAAGTCGATTACATCGACCCCAGTGCGTAACTGGTACTTAATTTATCAACCCCGAAAGGATGAAAGGCAAAGTCGACCTCGGTGGAATTTGAACTCAGAACATAGCGACAAACGAAATACCTATTTCTTTATTACCCACAGGGGCTAAACACAGAGGGGACAACAAGGACAGATATAGGTA
>NW_021827111.1:0-11013 GCF_006345805.1 Octopus sinensis | reverse complement strand
AGAAACGTTAGCATGCCGGGCGAAATTCTTAGCGGTATTTCGTCTATCTTTACGTTCTGAGTTCAAATTCCGCCGAGGTCAACTTTGCCTTTCATCCTTTCGGGGTTGATAAATTAAGTACCAATTGTGTACTTGGGCTGATCTAACCGACTGTCCCCCATCCCCCAAATTTCGGGCCTAGTGCCTAGAGTAAAAAAGATTATCATTTAGTGTTAGTTTTACTTGTCGGAAGTATGTCACTTCCGGTTTGTATCTGGCATCCATGTTGTCTTTATCTTCTGACCGGCCGGTCGTGTCTCTTTACGTGTCCGTCTATATCTCGAAAAACCGCCGTCATCCCTGAATATTTTATGGTTTTTTTCAAGTTACTGTGAACCCGACTTTGTATCAGTGGCACCAACATTTTGCTGCTTCTTTAATGATGAGCGGACAAAATTGTTTTTTACCGTTGCTGCTTCGTGTAGAGATCTGGGCGAGCGGGTTTCACAGTCACCACGGTGACAATAAAGACAGAGCCATTTATTTTCGACTACAAGTGTACAGAAAGTGTACGTACACATCGCAGCATATGAGTAGAAAATAAATGGCTCCAAACCTGAAACTATTGTTCATCTTTATTGTCACAGCGGTGATTGTGATCCCGCTCGCCCAGATTTCTACAAAAAGCAGCAACATTTTCCTTAAGTTAATCCAATCATGGTGGATTAGATGTATAGTTCGTGCGTTGAAAGGCATGTAATGACCTTCTTCTTCTTCTTCTTCTTCTTCTTCTTCTTCTTCTTCTTCTTCTTCTTCTTCTTCTTCTTCTTCTTCTTTTTCGTTTTCTTCTTCTTCTTCTTTCCATTCTACTGTTCCATAAAAGAATTGTTTTCACGTTCACCCGTAGTTTTTAAATGTTTATGATACCAAAATTAAATACAAATTATATGGAGAGCGTGTTTGTCAAGTGGGTATTTTTGTTTTGGTTTATAATTGCAATTTATTGTCTTTGGGAGAGTATGGTTACATCAGATCGTTTCAGAATATTCTATTTTAATTTTTACGTTTTATTTTATTTATCTATTTACTTATTTATTTTATTCATAATTTGGTTGTTAGTTAGGAACCGTGATAGACTCCGTCCTGAAGTAACAGAGTTTTAATCGTTTAGTTAATCATTGATAAAAATAATAATTATGCTGTATCACAAATAATTTTAAAGAAATGAAGACAGTATTGCTTTCAGACACGACAATTTTGGCAATCTCTTTGTCAATTTTGAAAAATACGTGAATAGTTGTGGCTACAAGCAGAGAAGTTGCTGTGTGGTTGAGAAGTCAGCTCCACGACCATATGGTTTCGGGATCGGGATCGGTCCCATAGCGTGGCACCTTGGGGAAGTGTTTTGTACTAAAGTCTCGACCCGACCAAAGACTTGTGAATGGATTTGGTAGACGGAAATTGAAAGAAGCACATCACCCACATGCGTATGTATGTATGCATGTATGTATGTATGTATGTATGTATGTATGCATGTATGCATGTATGCATGTATGTATGTATGTATGTATGTATGTATTATCAGGCACGTGACCTCAGTAATTACTCAAGGTAGGCAGTTGGTGACCTTTATGTAGCAAAACACACAAAAAATAAACGAAACACAAGCGCATGACTGGGTTGAAGGCAGATCTATTTCTACCTTTATAGCACGTTAAGAAAATGTTGTAGGAATGTACGCAACATGTCTACTACAGCATTTCTATGCGTAGCTTTAATACTGAGATTGGAAAGCAGGGACAAATTATGCCTACCTAATCTACAAAAAGATAAAATATTTTGGATTTTATGCATAGTAATCAGGGTAGCCTTCATAATTTTATTGAATTAGGTACATATTTTGCCATGAGAGGAAAATGTTGCTATCGATCTATTGTTTTCGAGGCAAGCACTGACTATCATGCCTATCTAGGTGGCATGTCCCCGGTATGTATGTATGTATGTATGTATGTATGTATGTATGCGACGGGCTCATTTCAATATCTATTTACCAAGTTAGCTCAACAGGTTTTAATCGGCCTTAGGTTGTCGTAGAAAGAACTTGCCCAAGATGCTACGCAGTGGCACTGGAATGGCACACAAACCTCATGCCACACAGCTATGCCTGTTTTGTAATGACTATTGTAAGGTTTCTGGATTTCTGATTTAAATACAGCTTATTATGTTTAATGAACCTTAAATGGGAAGAATGGTAGAACTGAAGTCAATAGTATTCTCAGAACGTACAGGGACAGGAGGACAACCTATTTCATAATAATAGAAAAGAAAACTGGTACTCCATCGTTTACGACGATGAGGGTTCCAGCTTATCCGTTCAACCGAATGGCCTGCACGTGATATTAACGTACAAGTGGCTGAGTACTCCACAGCAACTCGTACCCTTCGTGTAGTTCTCAGGAAAATTCAGCCTGACACAGAGTGTGACAAGACTGACCCTTTGAAATGAAGGTTCAACTCATTTTCCCCCAGCAAAGTGAGATAAAGTGTTTTGCGCAAGGGAACAACAGGTCACCGGGAAATCGAACACATGATCTATACAAACGTGAGCCGAATGCCTTAACGACTAAGCCAGGCGCCTTCACAATTATCAATTACTTCTATCAGTAAAATATGTAGAATATGCACTTTTATCCGAAACAATTCTTGATTTAACATAAAACAGAAGAAATAAAGAAAAAGAAAAAACAAAACAACAAGGTCATCCATCAAATTTGTTCCTGATTTCAATGCTTGTTGACCGTTTATTCACTTGGAGTAGAATTTTTTCTTGTTTCTAATATTTATGATCTGTTCTCATTAATTATTATTGGGTTCTCTGAAATCGCGTTTAGGATAAGTGTGTAAGTGTGCTTGCGTGTGTGTGTGTGTGTGTGTGTGTGGTGTAATGTGCATGTGGTGTGCAATGTTTATGTGTGTGTGTGTTGTGTGTTGTAATGTGCGTGTGGTGTGTAATGTGTGTGTGTGTGTGTGTGTGTGTGTGTGTGTCTTCGCCGACCTCTTCCCCTCTCCTTGTTAATGGGTGATCTTTGTGCCAATGGAAAAAATGTAAGAATCATCAAATCTTAACTCATTAAGGACATTGCTCGTTCACCTGCTCCCTTGTCTTGCTCTGAAATATGCACGCACACACATACACATACACACACACACGCGTGTGTATATATATATATATATATATATATATATATATATGTATACACACATATACATATATATTTATTATGTGTGTGTGTGTATGTATGCATGTATGTATCTGTATGTATGTATGTATATATATATATGTATATACGTTTGTATGTATCTATGTACGTACGTATGTAGATATATGTATATATATATATATATGTATGTATATGTATATATATATATATGTATGTATGTATTATGTACATGTATATATATATATATATATACATATACTTATATACATATGTATATTCATGTATGCACATACTCATATATTCTCGTACATACATGCATACACATATATATATATACATATATATACATATGAATATATATATATATATATGCACACACATGTGGTAATGAGGCAACGGTTTTGAAATCGGTCAATAATGAAAGCAATCCTTTCTTGGAATATATCCTCCTCCTCTTCCCCCCACCGCCATCCTTTCTCTCATTCTCCCCTACACACACACACCCACATAAACCCGCTCCCTTATACACTAATACACACACCTTCACCCTATCCCTGCCACCATAGTCTTGCCACTTTTCCACTTTGTACTCGTCCCACCGCCCGTTTCTCTCTTTTTTTTACGCTTTTCGTGCGTTCAGGCATTTACCGCTACGAATTGCCTCCCCACCCTCTCCTGAGATTTCCCCACCCTCTCACCTGCACATTTTACCCCCGAACTACGATACACCTAGACTTTATCCCGGCATACACACACACACATGTATACATACACACACACACGTGCACAAACACATACATACACACAGACACGCACAAACATATATATAGACACACATACACACATACACACTACAGACATTCAAACCCACACAGGAACAGTCACACGCACATACACAAACACACACACACAGTGGCAAACACATACATTCACACACACACACACACACAGTGGCAAACCACACACACACACACACAATCATAGACGTCGTGAGATATGCGCGCGCACACATACTTATACATACCCAGACATACACAGCACAGAGAGGTACACGCACTCACAGTCAGTACCCCAACTCTTTGTTGGTCTGGAATTCCACCCGGCACCTTTATAACAAACCCACCCCAAACTCTTCCCCACTAACACCACAGCATTCCCTACACTTCTACATCCACCCGCACACACACACATACACACACCTGCAACCAACATCCTATCAATCTTACTGCACCCCTTGTCTTGTTTACTACCCCCCCTTTGCATAACCCTCGTCGCCACCCCACCCCTACACACCCACGCACAATCCATTACCACGACGACCACCACCACCACACTCAGCGCCCACTGTCCCACAACGAGACACCTCCCCCCACTACCCGCGCAACACATTCTCTTTCTTGCTTCACCCCCCGCACACCCCCTACACCCCACTTTCCTTCTCCCACTCCTTTTATCCCCTACACCTTTTCATCCTCCCTCCTCCCACACCCTAATCTCCTCCCGCACCTTTCCCTTCCCCTTCCTCCCCTTCCTCTTCAGCAAAAATTATGCAACACGGTCCCCCTCCCATCCCTTGCACTTCTGCATTACCCCCTTCCACCCACCGCACATACTTTAATGCCTCCTCCCTTCCTCCGCCTAACTCTCTCCTGTTACTACCCCTACCGCTCCCGTTGTTCTCCCCACCTCCTTCCTTTTACCCGTCATCAACAACCCCCCCACTCACATATTCTGCATGCTCCCCCTCTCCCTTTCTCTCCTTACTCTTTATCTCCCTCTCCTTATCCTACTCTGCATCGCTCTTCTCTCTCCCCCTTTTTCACTCTTTGCCTCTATCTCTCGCTTTCTGTCTGTCTTTCCCTCTTTCTCAACTCTTCCTCTCTCTCTTTCTCTGTTTCACTCTCTCACTTTTAGTCTCTCTCTATCACACTATTTCCTATCTCTCTTCTTTTCTGCATCTCACTCTCTACCACGCTCTCTCTTTATCTCTCACTTTCTTTGTCTCTTTCTCTCTATCTCTCATCCTCTCCCTCTCCAGCTTTGTGTCTTTCTGTTTCTCTCTTTGTCTCCTTCTCTCTCACTCTCTCTTTATCTCAGCTTCCTAGATTTTCCTCCTCTATCTCTCTCTCTCTCTCTTCCCCTCTCTGTGCCTGTCTCTACCTCAGTTTCTCTGTCTTTCTCTTTCTCTCTCTCTCTCTCCGTCTCCCTGTCAATCAGCCTGTCTCTACCTCTCTCTCTCTCTGTCTCTCTCTCTCACTCACTCTGTCTCTCCCCTAGTCTATCCCACTATCTTTCTCTTTCTCTTCCCATCTTCCCCTCTACCCCCGGCCTCATCACACCTCACCTTCCTTCATTCATCACCCTCTTCCCTCCACCTTCACCTCCATCCAATAATTTCTCCCTTTCTCTCTCTCTCTCTTCATTCTCTCCCTCTCCTTCACACCACCACCTCCCCCGCCACCCTCACCACCCCTTCCGCTCAGAAATGTAACAGATTCCATCATCACCTTCTTTTTTGGTGTCTTTCTCTGCTTTTTCCTTTTCCTTCTTCCTTCTTTCCTCTCCAACTGCATCCGAACGTTCATTAGCCGACATGTTTATTTAGAGAGGGGAGGGAACGAGGGGGGAGGAGGAACCGCCGAAAGGTGTTGTTGTTACTGGTGCAGGTGGGGATGGTGGGGTGGTGCTGATTGCAGTGGTGGTGGGATAGCGCTGATGGTGGTAGTGGTGGTGGTGGTGGTGGTGGTGGTGGTGGTGGTGGTGGTAGTGGTGGTGGTGGTGGTGGTGGTGGTGGTGTTGCTGGCGATGATAGTGGAGTTAATGGTTTTGGTGTTGTTGTTGCTGTTGTTGTTGGTGGTGGTGGTTATGAAGACAGCCGTGGTGGTCGCGATGGGGTTACAACTGGCAAGGGTGGTAGTGCCATTAGCGGTGGTCATCGCACCACTGGTAATGGTACTGGTACTGGTGATGATGATGATGATGAAGATGATGATGATGATGATGATGATGAGATGATGATGATGATGATGATGAATGATGATGAAGGTGATGATGATTATGATGAAGGTGATGATGATGATGGTGATGGTGGTGGTGGTGGTGGTGGTGGTGATGAGGATGGTGGTAATTTTGATGATGGGGATGATGATGATGATGATGATGGTGGTGGTGATGATGATGATGATGATGATGATAATAGTAGAGGTGGTAGTGACTGTGGTACGGATTGTGGTGGTTGTTGCAGTAGAAATAGTTGTACTCTGTGGATGTGGTAATAATCGTTGTGTGGTGGTGGTGGTAGTGTTGGTGGTAGGGGTCGTTGTGGTGGTGGTGGTTGTGGTGGTGGTGGTTGTTGTGGTGGCGGTGGTGGTGGTGCTGTGGTTCTAGTTGTAGTTGCTCCTGGTATTCGTGGCGTTTTGATAGAGATACTCGTGAAGCAGCTTCAGCTACAGTAGCTGTAGTAATAGAAGCCTCGGGACTGAACCCATATCTATTTGGTTGGGAAGCTGGCTTCTTACCACACACCCAAGTATTTTCCTGATGTAAATGGCAAATAAAATTAATAAAGAATGGGAGAGTCTTGGGTTTGAACCCGTTATCTAAGTTTTGTAATATGCGCCTATTTGTTGTCTGTGGAGATTTAAATCAGATTTATGAATTCGAAATTAGATATTTAACGGGTGGAATTTTGTAAAATATTTTAGGGTATATTGGAGTGGTTAAGTAGCTCGCTTACCAACCACATGGTTCTGTGTTCAATCCCACTGCGTGGCACCTTGGTAAGGGTCGTTTAGTGTATCCTCGAGCCGACCAAAGTTTTGTGAGTGGATTTGGTTGACGGAAACTGATCGACTTTGCCTTACATCCTTTCGGGGTCGCTAAGATATTGATGCCATTGACTTACGCCACCCCCAACACTTCAGGGTTTAACCCTAAAACAAAAAAGGATTATTGATGCTAATTATCCTATAAAACGTTTTCACTGCTATTTCCTTAATCTTTTACTATTTTTCTTGCTTCAGTCACATGACTGCGGCCCTGCTGGAGCACCGCAAAAAAAAAAGGGATTGTTTAGTCGAAGAAGTCGACCCCAGGACTTATTTCGTACTTATTCTATCGGTCTATTTTGCCGAACCGCTCTGTTACGGGGGACGTAAACACACCAACATCGGTTGCCAGGCTATGGTGGGTGGATGGGGACAAACACATAAATATATAAGCATATATATATATATATATATACACGATGGGCTTCTTTCAGTTTTAGTCTACCGAATCCCACTCCCAGGGTTTTTGTCAGGCCGTGGCTATAGCAGAAGGCACTTGGCCAACGTTCTAAAGAAAGGAACTGTACCCGGAACCATGTGGTTGGGAACCAAATTCCTTACCACACAACCACGCATGCGCCTTTGTGTAAATATTGGACATAAATATTTGCCAGATTTCTGTATTTCTACCGTTTAATTCCGGTGCTGTTTGTCTTTTGTTTTATTTGTTCTTTGAGACAGATTTGTATTTTTCCTGCGCTTGGTTCTCGTGTATTCACAGTTAAAGTTTGGACAATTGTAGTTATGACGGGAGGGAAAAATTGCGTTATTTGTAGGTCTTTTTTTTAATATATATATATATATAGTTATAATTATGAGGATAACAGTAGCTGGTGTGATTGTTATGATCGGAATTATAACAATTGGAGTGGTTGTTATACTTTTGACTGCTATAGTACAGATTGTTCTCGGGGTAAATGTGTGTGTGTGTGTGCATAAGTTTAGATATATGCTAGCGTGTATATTTTGGCATACCTACACACACACACACATATATATATATATATACGCACACATGTTTACACATACATACATACATACATATATATATATACACACACACATACTCGATTGCCTGACCATCTAATAATCTAACTGTAACTATGCCCGTCTATTTGTATAAGTATCCCAGCAACACTCTCCCCACACACACACACGTGTGTGTCTATATATGTATGTGTGTGTGTGTGTATGTGTATATGCATATATATATGTACATACATATATATATATATATATGTATATATATATGTATATATGTATATATACATGTATATATATATGTATATATATGCATACACACATACACACACACGCACACACACACAACACATATATAATATATATGTTTATACATATATATATATGTATATACATATATATATACACATATGTTATAAAACCTATTTATCCCTCTATCCCTTTCATTTGAAACATTTTGTTTCTCCCTTCGGTAATTTACTCCTATCTTTCAGGTATCGTTCCTTCAGTCCCCTAAACTTATTTCGCGCCTTTATAAATGTCGTCACCCACGCCCCCGCCTACCTTATTTTATAACACACTACACAGAAATAAACACATACACATACGTAAACCTCCATAGATAAGTACGTATATATATATGTGTGTGTGTGTGTGTTTGTGTATGTTTGAGCGTGTAGTGTGTATATATGTATGTACGTAAACGTATCTATGTGTGTGTGTGTGTGTGTGTGGTGTGTGTGAGGGATGGCAACTTCACTAACGAACTCAGGTTAATTTTGAACGCTGCCCCAGAATATGAATCCTAATTCCTTTATTTGAAATTATTCCAAATCACTTATCATTAGACAGATTGATGGGTCTCTCTCACTCTCTCTCTCGCTCTCTCTCTTTCTTTCTTTCTTCTTTCTTTCTTTCTTTCTTTCTTTCTTTCTCTCACCCCCTCTCTCTTTTCCTCTCGCACAAACACGCACAGGTATAGATAGATTGATAGGTACACATGTATAGCTACATGTGTACATTACGGAACATGTGTATGTGTGTGTGTGTGTTTGTTTACCTAAATCTACATGAAAATATATACATATGAATATGTATATATACATACATACTATATATATTAATATATATATATATATATATATATATATATAATATATATATATATGTATGTATTGATATATGTATATAAAACATGTGCGTGCGTATACATGCGTATATGTGTATGTGTCTGTGTGTGTGTGTATTCCTTCATTCTTTTATTCTTCTACTTGGTTCGGTCATTTCACTGCGGCCAAGCTGGAGCAGGGACCAGAAGGTTTTCCAATCGGAGAAAAATCGATCACACGACTTATTTCTTTGTGAGCATATTGTTTATTCTAACGGTTTCTTTTTGCCGAACCGTTAATTCATGGAGACATAGACACACGAATATCGGTTGTCAAGCGAAGAGAGGTGACGAGCAAGACAAAAAGATACACACACACACACACACATATAGATATAGATATATATATATATACACGACGGGCTTCTTTCAATTTCCGTCTACCAAATCCACTCACAAGTCTTTCTTCGGCCCAAAGCTTATAGTTGAAGATAACTGCCCAAGGTACCGAGCAGTGGAACTGAACCAAAGGACCATGTGGTTGCAAATCAAGTTTCTTACCACACAGCTACGCATGCGCCAATAGCCATGCCTCTCTCTCTCTCTCTCTCTCTCTCTCTCTCTCTGTATATATATATATATATGTATGTATGTATATATATACATATATATATATATATATATGTGTGTGTGTGTGTGTGTGTGTATATATATGTGTGTGTGTGTGTGTATGTACATATATATATATGTATGTATATATATATATATATATATATACATACATACATACACACACACATACATATATATATATATATGAATTAAATAATGAGGGTAGAAATTGATATTAATCAATTAACATGAATTAAAACCAGTTTCTTAGCATATTTAAAAATCTGAAGCTCAAAAGTTGTATTATATACAAATTAAGAGGAATGACCACGCACACACACACACACATCTGTACACACCCACCAACGGATGGAAGGTTGGATAAAGTGAGAGACGGATAGATGGGTGGCCTGATGGGTGAATATGCATATGTGTATATATATATATATATATATATGTGGATGTTTATATATATAACAAGTGAGAGAAAGAGCTCTTTTTCTCATATGTTATATGCTCGACGGACACGAATGAGTTCTCTGAAGTAAATCCAGTGACCATTATATCCATACTGTTGACGATATGACATTAGCTAGCCGAAGACAGAGAACGTGCTTTAAACGGCGCACAACCAGGTGTACCCCCAAGTATGGATGTCTTCATATATGAATGTGTGTGTGTGTGTGTGTGTTGCATGTGTGTATGTGTATGTGTGTATGTGTGTGTGCGTATGCGTATGTGACTGCGTGAGGGGGGCGGTCAAAAAGTTCGTTAGCTTTTTTTTTTGGCGACACTAATCTTCAAGCACTCTGATGAGTCGTTAACGTGGGCCAGCCTGTTGCGCATGCTCACTTTTTAGAATCTTGATTCCTTAGCGTGGTTCAACCCGAACTTGCAATGAGAAAGGTTGTATTTTTTTGTGTAGGGTATCACTCTCAAAATGGAGAACCAAAACAAGTATTATCAACACGTCAATTTTTTTTTTCTTATAAGGCAAGAATGGGGCGGGAACATGCGTTGTCTATAGAGAGGATGCTTTAACGGAATATGTGTGCCAGAAGTGGTTTTCAGCATACCGATGCGGAAATCTTTCGGTTTAATTTGTACCTTGCCCTGGCCAGGTAACTGGGTTTACAGCAATGAAATGGAGTAAGTCAGTACCAACCCCCATCATACAACCAGAATATCATTGCAGATATATTCTTCACATATCTAAATCGGATGTTGAACACCATCTCTGTCAAGTTGGTTACGTCAGCAGGTTCGACATTTTGGTTCAATAGCT
>NW_021827110.1:0-11035 GCF_006345805.1 Octopus sinensis | reverse complement strand
TAAGTACACATATAGATAAGAGGGAGGGAGGGAAGCAGGGGACGGGGAGAGGGGAGAGAGAGAACAAGAGAGAGAGAGAGAGAGAAAATCTGTTAGGTATCTTTTACACAACAATATGTGTATCTTCTTTCCACTTAGCAATATATTATTCTTAGCCACTTAATCGCTATTCGTGAGTTCTTTCTGTTTGTTGTTGTTGTTGTTGTGCTAGATGTTCCTTCATTCCTATAAGATAGAGGACACATCTTCATCCTTTCATTGTGTCTATGATTTCACTACAGTTCCTCGTTCTTTTGAACCACCACAACAACAGCAACTGCTAACTACTACTACTACTACTACTATAAATAATAATAATAAAAATAATAATAATAATAATAATAATAATAATAATAATAATAATAATAATAATAATAATAATAATGATGATGATGATGATAGTTTATTTTATTTGCCACCAGGGCGAAAGATAGAGGCAGGCATAAAGTGTGAGAATTTACATAGAACGGAATGAAAAGAAAACAATATATATACACATGGTATAAAATATTCTTAAGAGAAGCTAAGTATATGTGGTATACACCAGTATTAAAATGTTGTGTTAGTCATGTGACACTCTTGATGCAAGAACATCTAGGGTTAATCGAGGAAATCTACCATCCAAGATATTCTTAAACTCCATATGCAAGTGCCCTCTCCAGTTTCTCTCCGCCGACTCACAGGCCTTTACGAAGAACGGGGTCATCCGCTTTTGCCATTTACAGCACTTTCACCCACATTTCAATTAATTCACTTGGGGACAGTTCTTTCCTTTCTAATTTCTCTTTCAAGCGAAACTTGAAAATGTCGATTTGGTCTCCTACCAAAGAGGAATATTTCTGTCTTCTCTGTCTTTATAACTTTCAGCCTCGTACGCAACACAACTTCTTTCAACGTAGTCAGGGGGCTTGGTTAAAGAATGGCGGCGGGACCTGATCTGTCGCACACGTTAGAGCAGTTATTTGACATGGTATGAGGTTGCATATTTTGTAGTGGGAGGAGGACAGTCGTCAGATAGTAACCGGCACTCGATTCGTTCTTTATTTTAGTCAAAGTAGACGGATATGAAAACTAAGTAATCTTATCGCCATTTGAACTCGAAACGTAAGCAGTCATAATTATTTATATATAACAGTCCTGTCTGATTTTCTATGGTTTCTGCTAACTTTGGTAAAGTGTTTACAAATTTTGTGGTGGAAGAGTGAACATTTGTATTTGAATTGATCCCAGTATTATAACTGTTACTTCAAGGACGCTTGAAAAGGAAAGTGAAAGTAGAAAGAAAGGAGCTGTCCCCAAGTGAATTAATTGAAATGTGGGTGAAAGTGCTGAAAATGGCAAGAGTGGATGGCCCCGCTCTTAGTAAAGGCCTGTGAGTCGGCGGAGAGAAACCGGAGAGGGCACTTGCACATGGAGTTTAAGAATATCTTGGATGGGAGATTTCCTCGATATAGGTGTTCTTGTATCAAGAGTGTCACATGGCTACCACTCAACATTTTAA
This sequence comes from Octopus sinensis, assembly GCF_006345805.1. NCBI lineage: Eukaryota > Metazoa > Mollusca > Cephalopoda > Octopoda > Octopodidae > Octopus > Octopus sinensis. Next base: position 9,495 of record NW_021827110.1, on the reverse strand, counting down.
TACTGGTGCATACCACGTATACTTAGTTTCTTTTAAGAATATTGTATACCGTTTGTATACAATATTCTATATTAGGTGGACTTTAATTGAGTTCTCCTGTGGTCAAAAGTGTTCCATACCAACCGTCACCGTCCAGTCGTTTTATCACATACTGTTGTTTCCCGATTTACGCGGCTGACTGGTTCCGTTCGTCAACATGCAAATCGAAATCGTATAAAATGAGGGGTAGTTTTTATCAAATTAGTAATAAAAATCTGGCTTAAAACTTCCATAATTATCAATTTAATTATTCAACTATCATTTACATATGCACATACGTACATACACACATTCATATATATATATATATATATATAATACACATATATATATATATACATATATATACATATATTCATATATATATATACATGTATACATATATACATATATATATATATATATATATATATATAATATATGGGTGATGTAATATTAGTGTCCCATTCACTAATACGTTTAATTAAGACAATTTAAAATAGAAATTCAAATTGTTAACAATGCCAGTATTCAAGTCATTTTATCAAACGACTTGTGAATTGTTTTCAATTTATTTATCAACGAGGAATAAATTTAAAACTATGAATATCATAAATGATACTCAAACTTTTATGGGGCCTATTGACTATAAACACACGCGTGTGTGTGTGTCTGGCGAGCTGGTAGAAACGTTAGCGCGCCGGTCGAAATGCTTGGCGGTATTTCGTCTGCTGTTACGTTCTGAGTTCAAATTCCACCGAGGTCGACTTTGCCTTTCATCCTTTCTGGGTCGATAAATAAAGTACCAGTTACGCACTGGGGTCGATGTAATCGACTTCATCACTCTGTCTGTCTTTGTTTGTCCCCTCTATGTTTAGCCCCTTGTGGGCAATAAAGAAATATATATATATATATATATATATATATATATATAGAGAGAGAGAGAGAGAGATTTATATATAGATAGACATATACATATATACGTACACATAGATATATATACACACACATACATACACATACATATATACATACATAGATGCAGCTATGTATATACGAATATGTATGCATTAACCATCCATCCATCCATCATGTCCAACATACTTTAATGCATTCACTCACACTACCTCCCACTTTCGCTCAACCTACCCCACATTCACGCACCCTGCATCATCTCTTCCTCCACACTAACCCATGTAGTTATCCTCACCTTAACCTCACGCCATTTACCACTTCATTTTACTTCACCATCTTCACTTACTCGTCCTCTCTCCTCCTTACCAAGTCTCTTCTGGGTTCCTCTTACACCCATTACCGACTGCCGACTGTTACTGCCATTAAATGTCTTGCTTCTCAGACTCCTCTCCTTTCACTTTCCTCCTCCTCCACCTCGGAACCCTTGTTCTCCTTATCATCACCATCATCATCACTACCATCAACATCATCATCATCATCGTCATCACCATCACCATCACCATCATCATCATCATCATCATCGTCATCATCATCATCATCATCATCATCATCATCATCATCATCATCCGCCCTCACTCTCATTACCGTGACTATCATCATGAATAAATATTATCTCCAGACGATGATTCTGTATGGTCATCCAATGAAGATGAGGATGATGACAACGACATCAACGACGACAACAACGACAGTAACGATAACCACGGTGATGACGATAACAACAATGAAGAAGGCAGTGCCTGCGAAGGCGGTAGTGACGACGACGATGACGACGATGACAACGACGGCGTTGTTGATGATGATGATGATGATGATGATGATGGTGATGATGATGGTGGTGGTGACGACGGTTACGACGACGACAATGAAGATGATGATGATGATGATGATGATGACGATGATGGTGGTGGTGATGATGATGATGATGATGATGATGATGATGATGATGATGACGACGACGGCGACGATGATGATGATATTCATGATGATGATGATATTAATGATGATGATGATGATGACAGATGACAACCAGTTTCTCAAGATCAGGGTGGGGTTGATGTTGATACTTTGAACCACGTGTGCAGATGTCAACTTGGAAAATGAGTATATTGATAAATACATAAACTCACATTAACTTCCCATTATTCCTCGTCACCAACAAAACCTACTCTTGTTTTTTTTTGTTGTCTTCGCAATCCTCATCATTTCCATCATCATCATCATCATCATCATCATCATCATCATCATCATCATCATCACATCATCATCATCATCATCATCATTATCAGGAACATCTTTTAAAACAGTATGCACCATCCACCTAAATATTGTGATACTAACAAATATAGTTACTAAAATATTCTATAGATGTAGCTGAATCAACTCCATCATCATCATAATCGTCATCATCATCATCATCATCTTCATTGTCATCATCATCATCATCATCATAATCATCATCATCATTATCATCATCATCTTCATCATTATCGTCATCACCATCATCATCAGCAGCAACATCAACAACAACATCGTCTTCATCGTGACCATCATCGCCACCATCATCCTCATCCTCATCATCTTCTTCTTCTTCTTCTTCTTCTTCTTCTTCTTCTTCTTCTTCTTCTCCATCCTCATCCTCCTCCTCCTCCTCATCATCATCAACGTCATCATTTCCATAATCATCGTCATCTTCATTACCAACAACACTACATGCAAAATTATCATAACCATCGCAGTAATCTTCATTATCCTCGTCGTGAACACCATTTTCTTCCTCATCATCTTCATCATCAACACTATTATTATTATTATTATTATTATTATTATTATTATTATTATTATTATTATTATTATTATTATTATTATTGAGTGAGAGAGCAGTGCATGCCATCAAAGTGACACTGGGGTAAAATATACAAAGCCCAGTATACCCATCATGACTACTCGTTTGATAATGATACACTAGGCACATGCATCACAACCATATGTGCGTGACATGGTCATCGCATATCAAGATAAACAGCACATGACCTTGCAGTTGGGGCCCACTTAGAATTTTCTTCCGGTCGAGTAACTCATCCTGCTCAAAAGGTCCCTGAATAAGGATTTTTTAAGGATGTTGAACGGAACACCCATGTTTCCAGAGGTGAATTATTCAAAGCCCAAAGAATCCCTCTCAACACATGGCTATGACGCTCCCCCACTACTTCTGCTCGTGATCAGAGATGCACATATCATCAGCCACTAAGGGACATGCTCAACTGGTTAAGGTCAAACAACTGACAAGAAAATATGTGGTATTGAGCAGAATATTTGCTGTAGCCCATCTTTTATACCAAGACAAAACAATGTACATGATAACACTTCCAATCAGTATTATTTTATTATTATATTATATTATTATTTTTATTTATTATTATTATATTATCATTATTATCATATTATTATTATTATTATTATTATTGTCATTTACTTTTAATCTGCATGTTTGATGCAATCACCTGCCGGGGCACACCCAGCGCCTAGGGCAAGTGAAGGTTAAGAGTTGTTGAAATATAGCTGAAAGCTTGGGGAGGGGAAGTAGAGAAATATCTCCATGTAATGCAAACACAAACATTTACATTGATAGGGTTTTCTAAGGATGTGGGCAGTACTTGTTAGCACAATCTTTTGGATTTCCTTGAGACATGGTTTTCCAGGGATATTGTCTAGGTGTTTCTGACATCCCTTTTTTATCATGCCTAGGGCACCTACAATAACAGGAACAGTTTTTGTTTTAAGATTCCACATCCTCTGTATTTCGATTTCCAGGTCCTTATATTTACTAAGTTTGTCAAATTCCTTGACAGATACATTTTTATCAGTGGGGACGCTTACTTCTATTAGTCTGCAGGTATTTTCTTCCCTGTCTTTAACAATTGTGTCTGGTCGATTAGCCTTGATCGTTCTGTCAGTGTTGACTGGAAAATCCCAGAGGGTGACATCTTTACCTTCAACAACTGGCTGAGGATGGTGTTCATACCAGTTAGCAGGAGTGTCGGATTTGTAGTGTTTACATATCTTCCAATGTATATACTGTCCTACCCTATCGTGGCGATTTTTGTATTCGTTTGGTGTCAGCACAGGACATCCCGAAACGAGATGGTCTATCGTTTCGTCAAATGTGTCGCAGAATCTGCATTTAGGGTCAGTACCGTTTCGGAGAACGTTAGCCTGGTAATTTCTGGTAAACAAGCTTTGATCTTGTGCTGCCATTATGAAACCTTCAGTCTATGCTTTCAATCCAGAGCTCTTCAGCCACTGATGGGTTGTTGCTTGGTCTACATCAGCATTTTGGCTTCGGAGAATATATTGTCCATGCAGGGGCTTCTGGCTCCACCGCCTCTCAATTTGATTCTGCCCGTTCTTTTTTGCAGTCTGCTTGATTCGCTTTGCTTGCTTGGTAGCAGTGGTTTCCGGCTCTTCATCTGATTCAAGGTTAATGTCTAGTTCCCTTTCGAACTTATAAACTTCCTTGACAATAGAATGCAGCTTTTTGCTGCTTTCGTGTTCGCACACTAGTCGCAGCATCCAGTCCTTTGTACTAGATAGGTACCTGTTCATTCCTACAGTAGAGGTCTTATAGCACAGCTCTAATTGCATCATTCCTCTCCCCCCGCTGCTTCTAGGTAGGTACAAGCGGTCTACATCTGCCTTAGGGTGGTGCATGCTCTTGGATGTCAGTAACTTTCTTGTCTTCCTGTCCAAGCGTTGGAGTTCCGTGAGGTTCCAGTTAATGATGTTAAAACTGTACTGGACTACTGGAAGTGCCATGGTGTTAATGGCCTCAATGCAATTTTTGGAGTTGAGTTCAGTCTTCAGTACAAGCCTTATTCTCCTATAGTATTCCTTTCTTATTTTTTTAATTATTTTATATTATTATTATTATTATTATTATTATTATTATTATTATTATTATTATTATTATTATCATCATCATCATTATTATCATTATTATAATTATTATTATTATTATTATTATTATTATTATTATTATTATTATTATTTTTATTATTACCAATATAATGAATTCAGCAAAATAATGCTTGTGACAGTACAGTTTCTGTTGGGTGCGTCGAAGTGATGTGACTCCAAAACCCATCACAACTACGCCAGCACTAACAACAACAACAGCAACAATACGAACAGCAAATATCAATAACGACGTAAACAACATCCCGAACAACATCAACGACAAAAATTCACAACATCAACATCACTAACCACATCATCATCAACAGCAGCACCAATTGCAACAGCACGGGATCAACATCAAAAATACCAACAACAAATAGCAACGGAGATACTAGTATTGGTTTAGTCGCCATCTTGACATGGAACCTACCTGTTTAATTTGCTTGATTATGTTTGAGTATCTCGATGGTTAATCGAGTACATGAGAGGAAGTCATGATCATCGATTGGTATTCATAGGAATTGGCAGAGTGAAGCCTCTTGATGGATGCAGAGAGGAAGTGGTAAGGCGGTCGGGGTGAGTCATGCAGTTCGATTGGCAAAGAAATGTCTCGTGGATTTCTAACACACAAACACATACATACATACATACATACATACATACATACATACATACATACATACATACATACATACATACATACATACATACATACATACAAACACAGAGAGAACAGGAAGTGAATTGTCAAAAGTAATGATAGCTATGAATACGAAGAAGAGGCTCGCTCTTTCACTCTTGAATCTATGTTCGTCAGGGGTTGAAAAGGTCACAGCAGTTACAAGCAATAAATGAATAAATAAATAAATATAAATAAATATAAATAAAATAAAAATTACAGACACTTTTTTCTAAATTATCATCATCACCATTATTATTTTTATTATCATCTTCATCATCGTTATCGTCATCATCATCATTATAAAGAAATATTCATTAGTATATCCGTTTACAATTTTCTTATAGAAGGTTTATTCTAAAAAAAAAACAAAGTATGAAAGGCACAGAGCATAAAAGTAATCTGTCGGCAACTATGACGATTATGATGATGATGATTAATACGTGAAATAACGGTGAGTGAGATCGTGTCATTGTAGATGAGTTGATAAAGCATTAAACACAGGTAGAACGGAAACACGTCCAATGGGAAGTGTGTGTGTAACTGATACCTTGCATGCTGAATCTCTTTCTATCTGTCCCCATCAATACATACACACACACACACACTCACACACATATACACACACACACATATACAGACCTACATAGATATGATACTCACATAGATTTCTATTATATACAACATATATGCACACACATACACACGTGTATGTGTATAATGTGTGGATATGTATCCAAGTATTTATGTGTATATACATATACATATATATATAATATATATATATATATATAGAGAGAGAGAGAGAGAGAGAGGAGAGACAGACAGAGACAGACAGACAGACAGACAGACAGACAGACAGACAGACAGACAGACATACATACAGACAGACAGACAGATAGATAGATAGATAGATAGATAGATAGATAGATAGATAGATAGATAGATAGATAGATAGATAGATAGATAGATAGATAGATTAATGACCTTATCTCTGGTAAGTGAAGCAGATGATTTAACGAAACAAACGTAGAAATAAGATTAAAAGATATCAGAAAGTAAAGCAAGAGAATAATCGAGAAAGAGAGGGAGAGTTAGAGAAGGAGAGAGAGAGACAAGAGAGAGAGAAGGGGAGATAGAGAGAAGAAAGAAAAAGAGAGGGATTAAAGAAAATTTGTGAGAGTTTGCGAAGAGAGACAGAAGACGGGTCTAGGAACGCATAATGAAATGTGGAATAAAGAAATAAAAGCTGAAGAAAACAAAGGGGAAAAGATTATTGTTAGTTGAGTGGTCCAAGACAGGAATGGAATGAGTAAAGATGGTGGACAAGAAAAAAAATGCAAATAGGAAAACTAAGCAGACGACCGCCATTGCAGTGTGAGATATTTAGTCGTGTGAGTGTGTGTGATATTGTTAAAATGCGAAAATTGAAAACAAAAAGAATGAATTAATAAATACATGAGTGAGCAAATCAACGTATCTACAAGAATGAAACAGACAAAGAATAGAGAGATAGATATAGATAGATAGATAGATAGATAGATAGATAGATAGATAGATAGATAGATAGATAGATAGATAGATAGATAGATAGATAGATATCACACACATACCCAAACACATACATTCTTTTATTCTTTTGTTTTAGTCATTTGTCTACGGCCATGCTGATGTGTTTTGTTCTTGAGCAAAAACTTCATTTAGCGTTTCTCCAGTCCACTCAGCCTACTAAGTCGTCAACTATGAAATTTTTAGAAAAGAAAACAATGTTTGCTAATGTTATATAAATACAAGGAATAGTTTTATTCATCAAAGTTTTCACCCATATTTTCAATACATTTTTGCCATTTCAGCGGTAGCTTGTCCAGCACTGTAAAAGCTTGGCCATCAAGAATCAATAAAATCTTGGAAAGCCTGTTTTACAACATTGCCAGAATTTAATTTTTTCCTATCAAAAAGTTATCCAAATTCTGGAAGAAGTGGTAGTCAGTGGGGGCAAGATCAGGTGAGTATGGTGGATGATGGAGAACTTCCAACTCCAACTCCTGTAGTTTCGCCAATGTTATATTTGCGATGTGTGGTCTAGCATTGTCTTGCAATAAAATAGGAGTGGGTCTGTTGACTAATCTAGGCTGGCTTTTTTGTAAGTTTCTGCATCATTTGGTCCAGTTGGCTGCAGTATACTTCGGCCGTAATTGATGAGCCATGTTTAATGAAATCATAATGGATCTCACATGCGCCAAACCACCAAACACACACCATCAGCTTCTTTTAATGAATTTTGCTTTTTGGGCTGTGTTTTGGTGGGTCATCTTTGTCCAACCATTGTGCTGAACGTTTACGATTGTTGTATTGGATCCATTTCTCATCACATGTTACAATTCGATACAAAAATTATTCATTTTTGTGACGAGAAGTAGCATAATGCAGGCTTCTAAACGTTCTGTTTTTGATTTTCATTGAATTCATGTGGAACCTACTTATCCAAATTTTTCACTTTACCGATTTGAACTAGGTGAGTCAATATTGTTTGCTTGCTAACACCAAACAACAACGATAATTCACTTTGAGATGGATCTGACTCGACGGTCGCTTTCAGTTTGTCTTTATCCACCTTTGTTTCGGGTCGACCGCGTTGCTCATTTGTGAGGTCAAAGTTACCAGAACGAAATTTTGCAAACCAATTTGATACTGTTTGCTGTGTAATAACATTAGAATAAAATGAATTTTCCGTTAATATTCCGAGCTGTCTGTGATGCTGTATTTCCAAGAAAGAACTCATATTTCAAAACTGTACGAATTTCCAACTTATCCATCTCTAAACAAAAATAGCAAAAATCGATTTATAAATATTTTATAAAGCGCAAAATGAGTTAGAATAAAGAAATAGATGTGTAAGCTTTCTAACAAAATATAAAGATCGTCAAAATATAATAAAAGTGCAAAATGAGCAGCTGTCAAAGTTTGCCATATACCTTACTACAAACTTCATACTTGACCTAATATAATGATCTAAGCCAGCTGGGGAATAACCTGTCGATCGAGATGGTGTGGAATGGTCGGCCTGCTTACATGGCCGGCAGTGTGGCATCACTCGTAAGCTAACACAAGAAGCATATTGTGGCTAGTGATGTATAAAACATCCGATAGTCTTGCTGATATCGTTATACTAAGAGTAAAGACCCTTTTCGGTTACGAATGACCATGCAATTGCCCCGAGAAAGTTCCCTTTCGAGGCACAAGTCCGGACAAGCTTGTTTGTGAAAGAGCAGTAGTCACACATGCGTAGCAGCCTACCAATACAGTCTGGCATCAGTGAATTCGTAACTCAGTTCTACAGTTGAGTGAACTGGAGCAACACGAAATAAGGTGTCGAGAACACAATACACAGCCAGGTCCGGGTATCGAACTCCCAACCTTAAGATTGAAAGCCCGACGCTCTAATCACTGATCCATGCACCTTCAAATTGTTATATATATATGTGTGTGTGTGTGTGTGTGTGTGTGTGTGTGTATGTATATATATATATGTATATATATGTATACATATGTATATATGTATGTATGTATGTATGTATATATATGTATATATATATATGCATATATTATATATGTATATATTATATATATATATATATATATATATATATTCTCTCTCTATATAAACGGCAGTTGTCTGTGCGATGTTTCTGTGTGTATGTGCTTGTACCCTAACTCTGACCACGGCTTTCAACCGAGTCTGATGAAACTTGACACACACATAGCCCAATGTCATAATTCAAAAATAACGCATGCGAAATTTTGAAAAGTTCCCCCAGTTCAGAAAAAGATCGATATTCGACATGGGTCGACAATGAGAAACAGAA
>NW_021827109.1:0-10746 GCF_006345805.1 Octopus sinensis | reverse complement strand
ACGTGTCTGTGGAGTACTCAGCCACTTGCACGATAATTTCACGAGCAACAGGCTGTTCTGTGGATTGCATCAACTGGAAACCTAGTCGTCGTCACCGACGGAGTACCAGCTACAACGACAACAACAAAAATAGTAAATATAAATAATAAATATAAATATATGTGCGTGTGTAAGTGTGTGTGTGTGTGTGTGTGTGCGTGTGTAAGTTAAATAAATTAAATAAGTAAATTTTTAATGACTTTTTGATAAGATTATACTTAGATTTTCCTAATGTATTTTCTGGTGATTTTAGCATCTGACCCCTTAACCCCTGACTGTGTTATCTCTTTAGATTCTCTTTAAACTCATAGCTGATTTCAACAGCAATAAATTTGCTGTTTTACTGGTCAAAGAATAATATTCTCCTCTAGTTCCTAGATGCCTGTTAATTAAAACCAGACTTGCCGTCTACTAATTCTTCTGTATAACTAGAACCCTCTTTTTTTCTTTTTCTTTTTTTCCCTTCTTTCCCTATTTCTTTCTCTTTTCTCTTCTTTCATTTTCTTCTTCTTATTCTCTTTTTCCTTTTCTCTTCCTTTTAGTCCCCTTCCCCCCCTTTTTGCTCCCTCCTCCTTTATTTTCTCTCTTTTATTTTCTCTCTTTTCTTCTATTCCCTTCCCTTTTATATTCTTGGCCGCTCTAGAAAGCCCTTCAGCATTTAAGAGTTAAATAGCTACAGCCTCTTGTAAATAGCAGTAATGTGATTAATGTGGCAAATACCTAATCATATAACAAGAATTGATACCTGCCTCATTGTGTTCAATCCATTGATAAATTTATCGACTGTGAATATGAAATTCCTCTTCATTTCTCTGGAAATTTTCATCTACACCATTGGAAATTGTGCATCTATACAAAGGATTAATTCACCCTCTCTGTAATGCTAATAAGCAGGAATTGAGACCCACCTCGTTGTAATTAACAATGGATAAATTTGTCTTCTGTGAGTATATAATCCCTCATCATATCTCTGGAAATTCATATGTGCACTATGGATTAGGTCACCTTCTCTGTGATGCTATTAAAACTTTTTTAAAATTCTGTGATAAGACTGTACATCATCTTTAAAGAACTTTAATGAACTTTGGAAATCTGTTTATGTTACTTAATTATCTACATTACTTCATGAGTATAGCCTCAAACACTAGGATGTCTAGGGAACTCACATGTATTTTAGCTGATGAGTACGGGACACGTTTATATGCTGTAATCTTTGCAACTTTTAATAAAACCTGTCCTTGTATGAAACGATTGTACTAAAAACCTATCCATTCTTGTTGCTTCTTTCTCGCTTATAATCACCCCACATTACTGTATTGTTAAATCAGTATAGTTTTTTTTGGTGCATCTAAGTTAGGTACCATATTCAAGTAAATTCATTTAAATTAACTTGAATCTTTATTGCTTTTTGTATATATATATATATATATATGCATATATGTATGTATACATATATGTATATATGTATATATATAGACATAAACCAAACCATAAAAAATAAAAAAATAAATATAAGTAATATAATATATAATATATATATAAAATATAAAATTTTAAATTCAGATTAAAATTTAAAATTTTTTAATTTATATTTTTAAATTTTTATATTTTAAAAATTTAAATTATGAAACTTAAAATTTTTTTTTTAAATAAATAACCAAAAAGTATGTAAACGTTAAATTAAATATAAGTAATGAGCAATATATATATATATATAGATAGATAGATGGATAGATAGATAGATAGATATACATATATATATGTATATTCTTTTATTCTGTTACCTGTTTCAGACATTTGACTGCAGCCATACTGGAGTACCGCCTTCAATGGATTTAGTCGAACAAATCATCCCCAAGTGTTATTTTTTAAGCCTAGTAACTTATTCTATAGATTTCTCTATTGATGAAATGCTAATATACGGGGATGTAACCGACCCAACAGCGGCTGCCAAGTGGTTGTGGGCGACAAACACGGACACAAACGTACACAAACGTATGTATATGGGTGTATGTGAGTGTCTTAAATTATACAGCACTAAAAGAAAATGACTCTCCTCAGACACAACAGAATATGCTTCAACACACGAACTCACATAAAGAATCTTGCAAACCAAATCTCAAAATGATGGATTCATTGATAAAAGGATCCTCGAGCGCAGCCTCCTCTCTTGAACACAACATCTAATTCCTCTTATTCCTTGTCTCTCTCTCTCTCTCTCTCTCTCTCTCTCTCTCTCTCTCAGTACATTTGCACTGTGACGTTCGCGCATGCTCACATTGCATCCGCAACAAAGAAACATGCTCGCTTCATTCCTTTCCAATCTTCTCCTCTCCTCTGCACTCAACGCCTTTCTCTCACCTTTCTTCTTCTTCTTCTTCTCATCCTCCTCCTCCTCCTCCTCCTCCTCCTCATCCGTTCCTACTTCTCCTCCCCTCGTACTTCTCCTCATCCCCTCTTCTCCTCATTCCCCATCCTCCTCATCCCCTCCTACCTCTCATACTCCCCTCTCCCCTCCTGACCTCTCCTCCTCATCCTTCTCCTCCCCTTCTCCTCCCTTCCCCACCTCATCTTTCTTCTTCGTCTTTTTCTTCCCCTCCCCTCCCTTCCCATTCTTCACCTCTTCCTCCTCCTTCCCTCTTCCTCATATTCTCATCTTCATCCCCCCTCCTCCTCATCCCGTCCTACTTCTTCTCCTCCCCCTCCTTCTCTTTCCCCCTCCTCCTCTTTCCCCCTTCTCCTCATCCCGTCCTACTTCTTCTCCTACCCTCTCCTCCTCATTCCCCTCCTCCTCTCGTACTTCTCCTCCTCATCCTTCCTCATTCCTCCACCTCCTTCTCCCTTCCTCACATCATCCTTCTTCTTCTACTCCACCTCCTCCCCTCCCCTTCTCCTTCTCCTCTCTCTCTTCTTTATCTTGATATGAGATAACCATGTCGCGTACATATGGTTGTGATGCATGTGCCTGGTGTACCCTTATCAGACGGGTAGTCATCATGGGTATATACTGGGCCTCGTTTATTTTACAATTCTTTCGTAGCAAAACCGATCAACACCTTCTAATGAGCCAGCCAAACATTTAAGGGACTCAATTTCTGCTGTGCGCATATGACCTGCTCCACTGCATCTACCGCATTGGAAACATACATTCTCGGATATTCTGCCAGTGGTTCCACAACCTCACTTGGTACCAGCTCCCAAACAGGAAACCACTGCGCTGTTCCCAAGGTCCCATTGATCCAGTTTAGAGTAACTATCAGCCGCCGCAACAGCTTAGGATTCTAAAAATCACGGCTATTTAAGATCTTGCTAGAACCCCTAAGAGATATACATGAAGGGGCTGTAGATGTTTTTAAGAATCACCTTGGCCTTCAGACTCCAGATGAAACCAATCACGTGAGAATGGCCTTTGCAAAGGTGATGACACTGGCACAGCCCCAGCATGGCCACAGATTTGGGGTTGAAACACATAATGCAATAAAGAATATAATAGGGTATAATGGTTAAAGACCCTTCTCGTATCATATAGACTCGTGGGTGTTGGTTTCCCAGTTTCCCGGTTTTTATGATACATATATCCCCACCCCTGGACGGAGCGTCGGCCTGTCACAGGATGACCCACATTTGCTGGCTGAGTGGACTGGAGTCTGGAGCAATGGGAACTGAAGTGCTTAGCTCGAAGACACAACGAAACTCACGGACCTGGAATTGAAACCACAATCTTACGATCATGAGTCTGCTATAGGCACAAGGCCTGGAACTTTGTGGGCAGGGCACTGGTCGATTACATCGCCCCCAGTGTTTCACTGGTACTTATTTTATCGACCCCCGAACGGATGAAAAGCGAAGACGACCACGGTAGGATTTGAACTCAGAACGTAGTGACGGGCGATATACTGGTGAGCGTTTCGCCCGGAGTACTAACGAGTCTGCCTTAAAAGAGTCTAATGATAACAATAATCCGGTTGACCTCGTTTATGGAACTAGACATTTCCCTTAAGTAGGACATCAACATTATCAACCAATCCATCCTCTCATTGGAATGTTGCTGGGAGTGTTTCATTCTGCTTTTGTATCTTGTCTCTTGTTTGTGTGAATGTTCTAACATAAGGATAAGGATGCATATTAATACATATACATACATGCGTATATATGTGTGTATTTAATTGAATTAGGTGTGTATATGTATAACACATGTATATGCATAACAGCTCTTTAACTAGTGTCAGCTGTAATCATGCCAGGGCGCCGTTATATATGTATAAATATATACATATGTGTGCGTATGCACACACACACATACATATAAATATATATTTATAACGTTTACATATATATAAATATATATATATATATGCTTGTATATATATGTATATATATATGTATATATATATATATATATATATATATATATTTAGAAATATTAAATTTCTAAATATCTCATAGAGATATATGCAGTGGTGGAGCGATAGTGTGGTTGTATACTGTTAACTTAACGTGACAGTCCCGTAAGGGAATTACAATACCGCTATTTAGCCCTAGGAAGCATCGACGCTTCCTGTCGACCTTGACAGATCGTAAATATATAAGGATACAGGAAATGTGTCAAGGTCGACATGAAGCGTCGATGCTTCCTAGGGCTAAACAGTGGTGCTGTCCCGTTAAGTTGGCAGTATACAACCACTCTATATATTTAGACATATATATATATATTATATATATATATATATTATATATATATATATATATATATATATATATTATATATATATATATATATATATATATATATATTATATATATATGTATATATAAATATATAAATTAAATTAGAAATACAATTAGAGGATTCCAAATAGGAAAGCGTTGTGCTAGAAAGAGCAGTAGAAAGCACAAAAAACACAAATTTACCCTTTTTTTGTGGTTTTTGAGATTTCTACTGCTCTTTCTAGAACAACGCTTTCCTATTTGGAAGCTATTCGCACACAATCCCAGCTTTGATCCTAGATTCCGTTACAGGCTTCCAGACGCCCAAAGAAATCTGGCTGTTTAGCCCTGGTAGGAGCGTAGATGGCCGCCAGTCAAAAGACCTTATCTTCCCTGTTGCTCACGTCCAGGACCACCAACTTCCCGTTGGGGTCCCGGAAGATCGACTTTACCTCGAGATCCAGTTCTTTCCTAAACAGTACTGCCTCTTCACTTCCCATTCCCGTCCGACTAACAGATGCAAAGGTCTGATAGTCATCGAACATGGAGGCCACCACTGTGTGTGTATTGGAAATCTTGTTTCACTGACAGCAATTATATCCAGTTCTACAGACCTGAAGTCGTTGAGCAGTTGTCCCTCCTTCCAGGGTGTCCCCAGGCCTCGCACATTTAAAGATACTCCTTATGGTATGGCCATGTTGGCAAGCTAAAGAAAGAAAGGAAAAGGTTTACTTACTTCCCAGTGTCTTGTGAAGGTCGGGTGGTTCGAATTCCATACTTGTTTGGGTCTCTTTAGGGAACTCCTTTAAGAGCCTCGATGTGGGTCTCATGTTAGCGGTTCCTACGTCCTCCGAATCTGATAGTCATCGAACATGGAGGCCAACACAACCAACACAATCACCTTCACCAGAATCCCCCAAAGGCAAACAACCTAAAGAGCAACAGACTCTCACACAAACATCTAAACCAGATTCACTTCTGGTGCGAATGTCGCACGACTCCAGCACAAAAATTTGAGAGAGCTGGTACACGAAACGTGTTCGATTCAATGATCACCCCCTCCTCTTTCAAATTCCGTGTTTTGTGTTACGAGTGCCCTCAGTTCCTCGTTGTCCCTTCTGATGATTGGGTGTTTTGTGTTGGTGTTGTTTAATTTGTTTGCTTGATTGCAGTGGTGACGGTGTTGTTGCTTCTGTTCCTGCAGTTGTAGATGTTTGTGTGAGTGTCTGTTGCTGTTTTGGTTGTTTGCGTTTGGGGGATTCTGGTGAAAATGATTGTGCTGGTTGTGTTGGTGTTTTCGGAGAGATGTTTGCGTGGGTGGTGTTTGTAGTTTTTATTGTGTATGTTGTTATGGTGTCTGGAGGTTTTCTTTTGTACTTTGCTTTATTTATTATTTTTTTTTTTGGACCTTTCGGTTTTCCTTCATCTTCGCCACTGGAAGGCTAAGGGGCTGTTGCTGTAAGTGTGTTAGTGTGTATGTTTATAATCATGTTTATGTGTGTATTTCTGTTTTGTGTGATGAGGGAGAGCTTTCCTTGTTTCCCCTTAGGGTGGTTAATGTCTTTGGTGTTGTTGCTGTTGATTTTGCCGGTGCTGGTGATGTTTGTGGTTCTCCTCCCGGCATAGGCATCAATGGAGGCTGTAGGGGGCAGCGAGCAGCCAAATAAGTCCTTTCTACACAATGAGGCATTTTGCCCTCAGTCATGGTATGTATTACTGTCCCATTCTAGAGACGGATGTCATCCGGGTTTTTTTTTATGTTTTCGGTTTTGATCTGGAGAAGCATCTCCAGGTCAATCGACCAGTTCTCCCTCGCAGTTCTTATCGCCTCTATAGGGACAATATCCGTCCCCGCCACGATTACGTATCCGAGAAGCCATCAATGATCTAGTCCTGGGGGTATTCTAGGAATGCGGACGCGGACTGTACGTTTCCCCATGTGGGTGGGGCACTTGATGACTTTGCTGGTTTTGCAGAGGGTCATTGAATGTTTCATAGCGAGGGCTTCTGATTTAAACTGCACCGAAACGGTGCCGTATTGCTTGCCCCTCGCTATGTCTACTTGGACAACGCCGCTCTTTTCGTGCCTGCTGTGCTGCATCTGAAAAGCACCGTTCTTCTCTCCGCTGCTTCAATTGCCTCTGATGGGAGCGTCAGTTTCAGAGCATCTGCTCCCTATTTGTCAGGTCTACGGTATATCTATTTCTTTACTACCCACAAGGGGCTAAATACAGAGGGGACAAACAAGGACAGACAAAGGGATTAAGTCGATTACATCGACTCCAGTGCGTAACTGGTACTTAATTTATCGACCCCGAAAGGATGAAAGGCAAAGTCGACCTCGGCGGAATTTGAACTCAGAACGTAACGGCAAACGAAATACGGCTACGAATTTCTCCCGGCGTGCTAACGTTTCTGCCAGCTCGTCGCCTTCTGTAGGAAGCAAAACGCCTCAAAAAGCATTCATGAGAAGCGCTGAATGTTGTTTGTAGAGAAAGAGGTCAATTTAAGAGGTGAAGGTGGAGGTGACGGCGATGGAGTTGACGTCATCTGAGAGAGAAAGAGAGAAAGTGTAATTGGGGGGTGGGGAGAGAAATATAACATTCAGTTTGTGAGATTAGTTTCCTTATGTAAACGACTAACACACACACACACACACACACACATACACAACATATACATACTACAGCATAAACACCCAAACACACGTACACACACTAAAACATAGAAACACATACATGAGGACATAATCGCCATCCGTGTATAGTATATAATAAACTTCACAGAAGCTTTTGCCTAGTTAAAGAACTGGATTTGCAAAGACGGGACTCTCTCCTGAGACAGAAGAACTTCAGACTGAAATTGAAACCTGATTACTGGTAAATATTACTGTCATGTTTCTTATAATTAACATACAATTTCCTAACACATTTACCTTGTAAAAACATTCATTATAACTATTTCAAACATAAATATACTTTTATATTGGAATTAGTTTTGTGTTTTATCGACTAAAAAGTGGGAAAATATTTTACAGTGTCACAAGTAAAACTTTTTTATTTACATTTCCGAAATCTAAAACATAGTTTGGTTATCACTATGAAAAAACTCTTTAAGGGAAACTAAAGGAATGAAAATCTTCATCTGATAATACATTATTTTTGGTAGTTTACAGAGGATTTCTATTAATAAAGTGAAATTTAAAGTTTGTAAATCTATTTTATGTCAGTAAAATTAATCGGTTCTTCTTCCTAAACTTCATTATTTTATACACTTAGAGAGGGTGAGAAGGGTCCTGCCTGTGAACCAACTTTTTTCCTCAGTGTCTCTGAATGATGGGTGGGTGGAAGATAGCCTCAACACAAAATACCTAACATGGATACATACCACAGAGAAATTCTCTGCTAAAGTGACCCCCAAGGGCCAAGTGGTAGTGTTAGAATAAGGGTTAGGTTAAGTTTACTACACGGGTAGGCCCCAGCGGGATTTGAACTCAGAACACCAATGAAAAAGAGATTAAATGCTGAGAGGCATCTTGGCCAATGTCTAGATATTCCATAAGTTCACCCCCTTAGATTATTATTCTATTTATCAACACCCTGAAAGATAAAAGAAAGCATTGTTGGCCGCACCAGGATTTGATCTCAGATCGTACAGAGAGAATAAATGCTACAAGTTATTGTGTCCGACATTGCAACGACATCTTCCTTCTTTCAATCAACGAAATTTTAAAACTGATTTTCATTTTTATATTAAACTTTGAATATAAATGTAATTGTTCTGGAAATATAATTTGTATATATATGTTGAAATAAACAAGAACTGTTTAAATATCAAACAATTTCATGACAAGATATATATTTTTCTCTCACCACACTTTTATCCTACATCAACATTTTAATGTGGAATGCACGAAATATGTTTTCTCTCTATCTCGGATATTATTTGTCAGAGAATTATTGAACATTGTCTGGAATTATAACAAACTTTATTACAAACCAACGATGGTGTCTCCAAATAACTGCGTGAATTAAACATATTAGATAATGGATACATATGAGAAGGCCATGGCTAGAAAGTCTTTAACAACTTGGTTATGCGATTTGATAAACTTAATTTTAATGTTGTAAAATTTCGACTTCTATAAGTTATAGCATGACATTATATGACTGAAACATCATATTAAATTTGAAGAGACTATATATTTGATATATTTTTATAGATTACATATAAATACAGTATTTTAAGCAATAATCTAGGTTATAATTTGTTAAATAAAGAAATATTTCTGTGGAATTATCGTATTTTACATTAAAACTTTAAAGAACTTCAAAGAAAAATCTTAAAATCCGAAAAACAAAAAATTACTTTTAATTTTGATTTGAATACAATAAATGTTTATCCCTAAACAAAGTGAAACATAAATGCTATAAATAAAATTTAAAAATTTTAGAAACGTTATTGATTTTGCAAAAATGATGTTTGCAGTTTTGTCAAATATCAAAGAAATCTTTTTTGTTCTGCTCTAAAGATATTCAATAGAAGAAATCTAGCACTTGGATATCTCACTGAATGATGGATCGGGGCACTGAGTATGGCAACGTATATATATTCCATGATATTATTTCTTGATGTCTTGCCAATAGGGAAAGCGCCGGTTTCTAACCTAGATCCAAGGTTCTTTCATAGGAAGTTCAACATCAGCAAAAGAGTATTTTTGTATGTATATGTGTACAGATTTGTATGTTTTATGTATGTATTCTCAAGCATATAGTTGTATATCATCACATGCTGATATATATTTAAATGTTAAACTTCTGGAAAGTTTACAGATTCTTACAGTTCCAGTGATGGACTGGATCTATTCTCTTCGAATCCGCTTTCTCTTTTCTGCTGTTGAGAAGCCGAATTTCTCAAAATTGGTATTTAGACAGTGTGTTTCATATCCTAGGGACCCAATATTTACAGGTATAAACCTGAATTTGTAATCTGGATAAAGAAACTGCAGATTTCTCAATACTCCAGTATAGGCGTTCTCATTTTCACTGATCTTCAGCTTTATGTTAACATCCACTGAGCAGCTAATTTCCACAACTGTTTGGTTTCCCTTTTCTATCCCAGATCCTTATATCAGGTCCGTTCTTCTTACATTTTATTAAGGTATTCACTGAAACATTCCACTAGTACTCATTTTTATTATGAGTGGCTATGGCTTCTACCATAGTGTGGGTTCTTCTTTCTCCTCGGGGTTATACTTCTGACGGATTTTTATTATCGGGTGTCCTAGATACAACATCATTTCTCAACAGTCGATAATACTGTGATGACATTTTTGGACAACTGCTTATGATGTGGTTGATATCTTCGGTGTTTACTCTACGAAGTCGGCATCGGTTGTCATTTTACTGCTTTCCCTGCATCTCTTTCCCTTTTGTGTATCAGGCATTTGGTTGATATTTCCTGTTCGTGGATTGCAATCACATACCCTGCGAAGTGGAAGCTAGTAATTCCGCCACTGGTCCATGATAGATTGCTTTGTGGATCAACGTTACTGTCACCTTATCTTGGAGCTTTCTACTAACTTATCCACGCAATGTCTTCTGCTCATATCAGCTCATCCATTCATGTGATGATAGATTGCAGTAGAGTCGTGCGACTTCTTTGGACATGTATTTAAGGTTATCGGACAAGGAATGTTGCTCAAAGAGCTGCCTTCCAAGTCCTATGATGTTATCAGCCTCATATGTGCAAACTGGGTCAAGGGATGCACTTCGACTCTTGCTGGTTACAAAATGTTGCCCAAGGGATACGATGTGACATTGACAGGCAATCTGGATTGATGTTAACCCGCTGCCCCTTTGTTTTGTGTTTAGGTATGTGTATATGAAAGTATATATGTTTTGTGTATGTGTGTATATATATATATATGTATACATACATGCGTCTGTGTATGTATGTATGTACGTGTGTGTATGTATGCATGCATGTATGTACGTGTGT
>NW_021827108.1:0-10767 GCF_006345805.1 Octopus sinensis | reverse complement strand
CCAAGACGCCATTTTCCGTTACATAATTCTTCAATTGAAAATGGAATCCTGTAAACTTCGAAGAGAATTGTTTTAACGAAGAAAAAAAGAAAAGTGATTATTCACACAGTGGTATCGCTGATGAGAAAAAAATATAAGAAAAAATTAGAAATGTATGCGTAAAACTGTACAAATACAAAATGAAAAAAAACAACAAATACAAAAAACAACACAAAACAAAATAGCTTTTTTTTGTTGTTACTGTAGTTTTTATATATTTGTTTTTATGTTTGTTATTTAGTAGCTGTTGATACAAAATTAGGATTGATTCTCAGTTAATGTATATCTTTCCATCTAAATATACTTGAATATCTGCAAGCTATTTGTTTATAATTATATGACCACATGGTTAACCATCCGCAAATATATGAAGGTTATATCCACTGCGTGGCACCTTGGGCAAGTATCTTCTACTATAGCCTCAGGCCGACCAAAGCCTTGTGAGTGGATTTGGCAGACGGAAACTGAAAGAAGCCTGTTGTATATGTGTGTATGTATCTGTGTATCTGTGTTTGTCCTTCCACCATCACTCGACAACCGATGTTGGTGTGTTTATGTCCCCGTAACTTAGCGGTTCGGCAAAAGTAACCGATAGAATAAGTACTAGGCTTACAAAGAATAAGTCCTGGGGTCGATTTGTTCGACTAAAGGCGGTGCTCCAGCATGGTCGCATTCAAAGGTACGTGAATTGTGTATTGATATGTGAAGAAAAAGAAGGAAAAAGAATCGATGCAAAGAGACTGTTGAAAAGAAATGAGACAGTGAAAAGAGCGATGTATTGAAATGTGTAAAGACATTGTGTACAGAGTTGTTAAAAAGGAATTTAATGAACAATGTGAACTGTTGTGAATTGAACATTGATTTGTAACGTGAACTTATTTGTCTACGAACATTGTATATGCCTTTAATGTGTTTTGAAACAGAACTGTTGTCTCCGGACAGTTTAAATGCTTTGATCTGTGGTATACCTGTATGATGTATTGAGTTGTTACTTGCATGTCATCTTTTAAATGTATCTGAACTGTAATTGATGTTGTAACAATTGTAATAGTTATATAAACTAAATGTTAAACGTGGCCAATTGCCTCTTTGTGTCTCTCTCGATTGCCTCTGTGCTGCTGCTGCTGCTGTTGTTGTTGTATCTCTCTCTCCTCTCCGAGTTTCCGTGGCGAAAACATTCGCTGCATCGGGCGGGCCTGTGTGAGGGATTCCGTAACAGCTTTCATTCGACGGAGGTCCCCTCGTAACAATATATATATATATATATACATGTGTGTGTGTGTCTTTGTATCTGTGTTTGTCCACACCACAGCTTGACAACTGGTGTTGGTGTGTTTACGTCGTCGTAACCTAGTGGCTCGACAAAAGAATTCGATAAAATAAGTACAAGATAAGTACTTGGGTCGATTCATTCCACTAAAAAGTTCTTCACGACAGTGCCCCAGCATGGCCGCGGTCTAAAAGATATATTTGTTTATGTGTATGTAGATATATATATATATATATATATATATATATATATTATATATAATATATATATATATATATTATATATATATATATATTATATATATATATATATTCTGCTCATTACCTGTATATTTGCAGGAGGGGGCTCAATATTTCTTTCGCATTTTCTCCGAATGAAAGAACATTTTTGAATGTTTCTTCAGAACAGATTATCTCCCAAGAGCTCCCATACCCATTATCTTAAAATATATAGACCATAACCCCTTATCTTGAGATATATAGGCTGTTCACCCTTATTTTAAGAGATAGAGAACAAAGTCCCTTATCTTAAGCTGGCTCTTATCGAGGAATTTCTTTTCGCATTTCCTATTCTGTTCGGCTCGTTTGCAATCAAGAAGCGTCGAGCATGTTCAAGACTTGTTGAATATGATTCCTTGGGATAATGGATCGATCGTAATCGATGAAGAAATTCGATTTCTTCTAAGACACCGAATACAATGATTAAATATTCAAAGAGAGGGTTATATACAATGAAATATTCGATAAAATGCACGAATGTCTTTTGATGGCAGATCGATAAGAAAACAATATCAGAAATCACATCGTCAATGGTATGTTGTTGTGGTTGTTGTTGCTATTGTTGCTGTTGTTGTTGTTGTTGTTGTTGTTGTTGTTGCTAAATTGTTGTTGCTATTGCTGCTGTTGTTGTTGTTGCTATTGCTGTTGTTGTTGTTGTTGTTGTTGTTGTTGTTGTTGCTGTTGTTGGTGTTGTTGTTGTTGTTGCTGTTGTTGTTGTTGCTATTGTTCTTGTTGCTATTATTGTTGTTGCTGCTGCTGCTACTGTTGTTGTTGTTGCTATTGCTGTTGTTGTTGTTGTTGTTGTTGTTGTTGTTGCTATTGTTGTTGTTGTTGTTGCTGTTGTTGTTGTTGTTGCTATTGTTCTTGTTGCTGTTGTTGTTGCTGCTGCTGCTGTTGTTGTTGTTGTTGTTGCTATTGCTGCTGCTGTTGTTGTGTTGTTGTGTTGTTGTTGTTGCTATTGTTGTTGTTGTTGTTGCTATTATTGTTGTTAGTTAGTTAGTTAGTTAATTTGGCTCAAAAGCAAATAGCAAATGTTGTTGCTGCTGATGTTGTTGTTGTTGTTGGTGGTGGTGGTGGTGGTGGTGGTGGTGCTATTGTTGTTGCTATTAATGTTGTTGCTAGTGTTGTTGTTGCTGCTGCTGCTGTTGTTGCTATTGTTGTTACTGCTGTTGTTGCTGTTGTTTAGCCCTGAGTTAGCTCTGATTGAACAGACCCACGATCAAAGGCGTTCCAGCCATGAGTAATGTATATTTTGGTAAGACGTGGTGTAGACAAGGCTACATAATACAACATGCCGGCATGTGATTTGGGGAACATAGGTTGCTAATTTTAGCAGATCAAGTCTCCAAGTAAATGCACCTTCGTCAGTAAAGAAAAGATGGCAATCCAACAGCTAAACCATTTGCAGATCATTCCAAATTATGGAGCTTTATGCCAAACCACACACACACACACACACACACACACACACACTCACACACACACACACACACACACAATAAACTAAACCAAGATTGTTTTAGAAATCGTACATAGGCGCAGGAGTGACTGTGTGGTAAGTAGCTTGCTAACCAACCACATGGTTCCGGGTTCAGTCCCACTGCGTGGAATCTTGGGCAAGTGTCTTCTACTATAGCCTCGGGCCGACCAAAGCCTTGTGAGTGGATTTGGTAGACGGAAACTGAAAGAAGCCTGTCGTATATATGTATATATATGTATGTGTGTGTATGTGTTTGTGTGTCTGTGTTTGTCCCCACAACATTGCTTGACAACCGATGCTGGTGTGTTTACGTCCCCGTAACTTAGCGGTTCGGCAAAAGAGACCGATAGAATAAGTACTGGGCTTACAAAAGAATAAGTCCCGGGGTCGATTTGCTCGACTAAAAGGCGGTGCTCCAACATGGCCGCAGTCAAATGACTGAAACAAGTAAAGAAAAGAGTAATAGTCTTTTGCTTGTTTCAGTCTTTAGACAGCGGCGGCCATATTTCTTCAAGTACCTATTCTTTGTAAGCCTGGTACTTATTCTATCGATCTTTTTGCCGAAACGCTAAATTACGGCAAGGTAAACACATCAACATCGATTGTCAAGCGGTACTGCGAGAGAAACGCAGACACACACACACACACACACACACACACACACATATGGATGATTTAAAACTATGCTGCAAATGATAAACAGCTGGTAACATTACAACAGACAGTACATGGGTTTATTAAAGAAATAAAAAATGAAATTTGGCTTAGAAAAATGTGCCAAAGCAACCTTGAAAAGAAGAAAACTAGTTAAGAGTAGCGACATCACACCAGATAAAGCAAATGAAATAAGAGAATTAGACCAAAGCCAGACATATAAATACTTAGGAATCGATGAACTAGATACGATACAAAACACACAAATGAAAGAGAAGCTAAGAAAGGAATACTATACACGATTTATATTAATACTGAAAACAGAGCTTAATGCGAAAAACAAGATAATAGGTATCAACACTTTAGCCGTCCCAATTATAAGTTACAGCTACAATATTCTTAACTGAACTATAAATGAATTAATCAAAATAGACAGGAAACAAGAAAAATAGTGACATGATTTATAATGCACCACCCAAAATCTGACATAGAAAGTTTATACATACAATATATTGAAGGTAAGGTAAACACTTCAACATCGATTGTCAAGCGGTACTGCGAGACAAACGCAAAACTATTACAAAATAACCACGATAGGGCTACAGAAATGTATAAATATGTATTTATGTATATTTATGTATATGTATATGATTCCTGGCTTTCACCCAGGCGGCCCGGGTTCGATTCCCGGCATGGGAACGTTATATATAGGCGCAGGAGTGGCTGTGTGGTAAGTAGCTTGCTAACCAACCACATGGTTCCGGGTTCAGTCCCACTGCGTGACATCTTGGGTAAGTGTCTTCTGCTATAGCCCCGGGCCGACCAATGCCTTGTGAGTGGATTTGGTAGACGGAAACTGAAAGAAGCCTGTCGTATATACGTATATATATATGTATGTATGTGTGTGTTTGTGTGTCTGTGTTTGTCCCCCTAGCATTGCTTGACAACCGATGGTGTGTTTACGTGCCCGTCACTTAGCGGTTCGGCAAAAGAGACCGATAGAATAAGTACTGGGCTTACAAAGTATAAGTCCCGGGGTCGATTTGCTCGACTAAAAGCGGTGCTCCAGCATCACCGCAGTCAAATGACTGAAACAAGTAAAAGAAAAGAAAAGAAAGAAAAGAATGTAAAAGTGTGTATATATGCATATATTTGTATTTATAACTTAACCATATGAACTTTCTAAACTCTCTGACGAAGCCCAGAGGCACATCCACGTACCTTAATCTTATCTACCAAATACTTCAGTTCACTGAAGGGATGGAAGTAAAATGAGGTACTATAACCTCTTGGCTGAAACAGCTGTAAGATACTATTCTACTTCCTATGTTCTACGTTATATATTTTAATAATTACTGGTATTTTTATATTTTATATTTTATATATGTAAAGCATAATGTTATACATGTATGTATATTGTTATAATGGGTTTTTTTTAAATAAATAAATAGACATAATATAATATGTAAAAGTTGATGAATACTACCTCTTGATCCCCTCTATTTTTCTTATTGCTGTATGTATGTATATATATATATATATATATATATATATATATATATATATATATATATATATATATATATATTATATATATATATATATACTATATATATATATATATATATATATATATATACATGAATTCAAGATAAACCACTATTATGCAACTCAAACAGTGATAATACATAGACATACATAATAACATAATATAAATATAATAATAATAATAAAATTATATATATATATATATAATATATATATATATATATATAATATATAATATATATATATAATATAGCTATATATATATATATATATATATATATATTTATTCATATATATTATATATATATATATACATATATATATAATTTTTTTCCAAAAGTATAAACAGGATAATTTAATATTGAAGTAAAAACCTACGTTACGTTTCTGGCTATAATTAAACATATTATAATTAAACTATTATTAGATAAAACCACTATTAGGCAACTGTTTGAGTTGCCTAATAGTGGTTTCATCTCTAATTCATTTTTTATTATTTATACTGTGAAATTTGATTTAATACTAAAAACTCTAATTTTTCCCTGTAAGTTTGGAGCCATACTCCCTAATATATATATATATATATATATATATATATATATATATATATTATATATATATATATATATATATATCTAGGGGGTGTGATTGTGTATAGAAGAATATATAGGCTATTTACAACATTTCTAAAAATAGCCCAACAATTGTTGCCTCGGCCAGGGTTAAGATACAGGACTCTTGACATGGTCAACAAAGCGTGACGCCTAAACCAACCAATCAGCTTAAGTAATTGAGTGATGCTACACACTGATTGGTCAGAATACAGTTTGCAAAACCTAGCAATCTGGAGCCCACACAGGTGTATTTAAGGCACAGATCTAACCATCTCGCTACAGTCAAAAATTGTGAAGCATGACTGTCACCACTACTACATGAACCTGAAGATTGCATAATTTAATGCAATGAAAGTACTACTACTCAATCAGAATGAACATTAACATTCTACTATTTTATTTCATTCTTTATATTATATTATCTTATATTATATCATTATAAGATTGTAAATAACACGTGAAAATCAGACAAGGTTGGAATTCCTTTTAATAATATATATATATATATTATATATATATATATATATATATATATATATATACCGGAGTAACACATAAATGTGAAACAAGGTGGAAAAAAGAGTACTCAAATACCAGTGGTAGAATAATATGCTTTATTTAAAGCAGCAGAAAATTCAACAAACCCTGTAACTCTGAGTTTCCCGTTGCCGTTCATCGCAGTTTTTTTCTAGCAAAAACTGTCTCGATGAACGGCAACGGGAACTCAGAGTAACAGGTTTTGTTGAATTTTCTGCTGCTTTAAATAAAGTATATATATATATATATATATATATATATATATATATATATATATATATTATATATATATATTATATAGTATATAATATATATATATATATATATATATATATATATTATATATATATAATATATATATATATATATGTTTGTGTGTACATAAATGCACTCACGCGAGGGTTTTTAGCTGATAACGATGCTACTTTAATTTTGTATCGAAGCATACCGAATTAACGATGTGATCGTCACATCTTACTAATTAAAATGTCATTGCTTGCAACACCGCTTTAACCGCCCACTTTTATAAAAGATTGCAAATCAATTATTAGAAAGTTGGTAAGACTAATATTGGCACTCCGTCGGTTACGACGACGAGGTTTCCAGTTGATCCGACCAACGGAACAGCCTGCTCGTGAAATTAACGTGCAAGTGGCTAAGCACTCCACAGGCACGCGTACTCTTTAACATAGTTCTCAGGGAGATTCAGCGTGACACAGAATGTGATATGGTTGACCCCTTTAAAATACGGGTACGACTTATTTTTGCCAGCTGAGTGAACTGGAGCAACGTGAAATAAAATGTCTTGCTCAAGGAGTCAACGCATCGCCTGGAATTGAACTAACAACCGAATAACCTAACCACTGAGCCACGCGCCTTCACAGTAAGGCTAATAATCCTTTCTATTATAGGCACAAGGTCTGAAATTTTGCTTGGAGGAGCTAATCGATTACATCGACCCCCAATACTCATCTAGTACTCATTTTATCGACCCCGAAAGGATGAAATGCAAAGACGACCTCGGCGGAATTTGAACTCAGAACGTAAAGACGAACGAAATTCCGCTGAGCATTTTACCCAGCATGCGCTAACGATTCTGCCAGCTCACCGCCTTATACGATAAGGCTAATAATCCTTTCTACTATAGTCACAAAGCCTGGAATTTGAGAGGAGGGGGATGATCGGTCACATCGACCCCAGTACTTGACTGGTACTTAATTTATCGACTCCGAAAGGATTAAAGGCAAAGTCAATCTCGGTGGAATTTGAACTCAGAGCGTAACGACAGACGAAATACTGCTAAGCATATTGCCCGGCGTGCTAACGATTCTGCCAGCTCTCCACTTTATACGATAAAAAGAAAACTCTCATCCAGAGTTATTTGTTGAATATAACAAAAGTAAACTGAATTATTTTACCATTAAATTAAAGGGAAAAAATCTTTGTCGTATTTTATTCCTTTATTTTTTTGTGCTCTGGCCCAAAGGCTGGGGCCATGCTACAGCACTGCCTGCCGTTTATAAGGATTTGGTTATGGATTGTAAGGTGGCGAGCTGGCAGAAGCGTTAGCACGCCGGGCGAAATGCTTAGCTATATTTCGTCTGCCGCTACGTTCTGAGTTCAAATTCCGCCGAGGTCGACTTTGCCTTTCATCCTTTCGAGATCGATTAAATAAGTACCAGTTATGCACTGGGGTCGATATAATCGACTTGATCCGCTTGTCTGTCCTTGTTTGTCCCCTCTGTGTTTAGCCCCTTGTGGGTAGTAAAGAAATAGGCTATGGATTGTATAAGTAGAATCTATAACGCCACAATTTGATCAAATGCGGCGAAGATAGAAAACACTGAGGATGATTCAATAGGTTTTGTTTTGTGTTTTTGTTATCTTTTAGCCGAGTGGGAAGGCAGTGTACCCGTGACCCGTTGGACGGCTTCGAGATTGGTGGATGGGAGATGGAGGGTATCTTCAAACGTGAGACCTGAACCGAACAGAGTGAGATCTGCTAGAGATACCCGAGGTTTCATGTAGTGGTGTTGAACTGGGTGATGTATTAAGTCCATTACCCAGGTGGACCATGGCAGGATTTGAGCTCAGAACACAAACAGCTAAATCAAATACCACAAGCGTCCATTCCAGCCAATTCACTGACCCAGATTGATATTTTTTATCGGCATCGAAAGGATGAAAAGTAACATTGACCACGACGAGAATTGAACTCTGGAAGCAGGGACTCGAGGCAAAAATAGACACCCTTGAACTTTTTTAATGTTTAGGCAAACAGTGATGTAATTTTAAACGCTCATCTTAATGAAAATACTGCGCCATGATGTAAGTTGAGAAGGGAACGAACTCTTCACTAAGACAGAAACCTTACCTGTAGATGGCGGGTGTTTCGTGAATTTTAATTTCTTATAGAAGACAGTTTCTGGCTGTATAAACGACTCGGTACTCGATAACCTATAAGTTAAGAACTGATGAACTGAATGCCTTGTGCAAAACTTTCTTAATTAATTCCCACTTATACACTTAATTAGAGAAGGAAGCCAAACGCTTGGTGGTTCTAGGCAACACTCAGAGAAAAGGTGAGATAATTTTAAAATGTTGAGAATTAATCTTAATGTTTAACGGAATGAAAGTCTACGCTTTGTTTTCAGGTATGGAGTGCAATTATGGACATGATTCGGTCTGTTAGGCCTCGTCAATATTGTACTGTCTAACCAAGTCGGCTGATCAAAGTAACAAAAAGATGTGAGTTGCAAATAGAAAAAACAGTTACGAAAGTGTTAGTAATATTTTTGAAACAAAGAGCATCAGAATTGTGACTCGATCGATGGACATAGACAAGTGAAACAATCAATATTTCGATTCGGAATTACACTACACTACGTTAGGACATCTCTTATTTGCATTCAGGTCAAATCATGGGACTCACAGATATAAATTTGCTTCTTTTGTTTTTCTTTCTTGGGTTAAATCAACAAAAGGTAATTTTGATTTAACTCTTGAAAAAATAAGACGCGTATTTGAGGACGGCTG
The DNA here is from genome assembly GCF_006345805.1 of Octopus sinensis. Taxonomy (NCBI): domain Eukaryota; kingdom Metazoa; phylum Mollusca; class Cephalopoda; order Octopoda; family Octopodidae; genus Octopus; species Octopus sinensis. The sequence continues at coordinate 1,311 of NW_021827108.1, read as the reverse complement.
ACCGTCTATGTTAGCACTTGTGTAAAAACATCAGTTATGTTTCTAACGCTTACATAAGGCGTTCGGATCTAATTTATCAATAAAACTTGAGTGAACTTTCTCTGGGAAAAGAAGAACGAAATGAAATCAAAAGCAAAATGCAATTACCGTCATTAAAATAAAGGAACGGATCGAAGAATTAAAAGAAGCTGGAAGAGAAATGAGAACCATTGTGGGGTCGGTAACTGAGTAAAGAGCAACGGTTGAATCACATAATTGAACTGACAGATGAAGTTAAACTCTTCGTTGAGGTTAAATGCAGTTAAAAGGACCAATGTTCTAAGGAATTAAAGGATATGTCAATGTTTATGGGGAATCTCATTTGCTTGTCATGTGATCAGTTGAGGATGATGATATGGAAGAATCGGTAGAGCATCCAACAAATATCATAGGGTGCTTAGTTACCTCTTTACGGTCTTGGTCCGAATTTCTCCGAAATCAGTTTTACTTTTGCTACATCGCAGATCGATTCAACAAATACCAGTAATGTACAAGGGTTTCATTAAATCGAGACGAGACACTTCTTCCCGAAATACGAAGCCTTGTGTCTGTATTAGAAAAAAATGTTTAGTTATCAGTTAGGGTGGAACACCGAACGAAATGTTATACAGTACTTAGTTACTTTCATTTAAGTTTTGAGTTCAAATTCCTCCGAAATCTACTTTGATTTTTACCCTTCTGGGGGTGGTTAAAATAAAAACTAATCATGTACCGGGTTTGATGATGTACGACTATACACCTGCTCTGGAACGTGTAGCTTTATGGTGATATTATTAAATATTAATTTGTCATACAATGTCTTTGATGAATCTCTGTAAAAACCCTTAGAATAAGGCCTTCACTTGCAGGGAAGAACTTCCTTTCATATTACCCTTTGCTGATTTGGTTTTACTGTTATTTAGAATATTTCTATTCTGTTCTATTTATATCCTGCTTTACGGTTATTGTATTCAGAGTAGATTGTCACATTCTCTTGTGTTGCTTTCATCTGTATAGCTCCGCTCCAACGTTAACAATAAAACTTCTCGAATCAATAACACTATGATTGATATGAAAGTTTTACATTGCTTCCCTGCGCACTGAAGGAGGTTTCCTAAAGGTCTTTCTACTCCTGTTCACCATTTCATACTTGTCAAAAGTTACGTAAATAATAATTCTACTCCTTTTTAATATTTCCCAAATATGATAACGAATGTTCTTCCGCGTGTCTGTTGCATTCTTTCCCTCCCCCCCTTTACACATGTATTTCCATTGTGTGTTCCACTTCTATTC
>NW_021827106.1:0-10959 GCF_006345805.1 Octopus sinensis | reverse complement strand
TTTGGGGGAGAGGGCCAGTCGATTACATCGACCCCAGTATGCAAATGACACTTAATTTATCGACTCCGGAAGGATGAAAGGTAAAGTCGACCTCGGCAGAATTTGAACTCAGAACGTAAAGACAGACGATATATCTATTTCTTTACTGCCCACAAGAGGCTACAACAGAAGGGACGAACAAAGACAGACAAACGGATTCAGTCGATTATATCGACCCCAGTGCGTAACTGGTACTTATTTAATCGGCGAGCTGGCAGAAACGTTAGCACGCCGGGCAAAATGCTTAGCGGTATTTCGTCTGCATTACGTTGTGAGTTCGAATTCCGCCGAGGTCGACTTTGCCTTTCATCCTTTCGGGGTCGATAAATTAAGTACCAGTTACGCACTGGGGTCGATGTAATCGACTTAATACCTATGTCTGTCCTTGTTTGTCCCCTCTGTTTTTAGCCCCTTGTGGGTAATAAAGAAAGAGGTTCTTATTTAATCGACCCCGAAAGGATGAAAGGCAAAGTCGACCTCAGCGGAATTTGAACTCAGAACGTAACGGCAGACGAAATACAGCAACGCATTTCGCCCGGCGTGCTAACGTTTCTGCCAGCTCGCCGCCTTGACACTCACACACACACACATATTGACTGTCATTTACATACACATTCATACAATCACTATCCTATTCGCACACACGCATACTCATTGTCACATAAAACACAAACACACACGCACGCACACACTCTCTCCCTCTGTCAGTCTCTCTCTCTCACTTATACACACACACGCACATACACACACCCGTACAAACACAAACGAGTTCAGTTCATTAAGTTAGTGAAGAATCCCGAAATCGTTTGGATCAGAGATCATATCCAGGAATGAATGTCTGTCAGCGCTGACACAATCGGGATGTTTAGCAGCTTTTAAGCGAAAGGTTACACGGGGAAGTTCCGTTGATGAAATTACATGAAAGGAATGACGAAATCGAGGAATGCCAAACATCTCAACCATTTGCAGTATTTTATTCAGTGTGAAGCGGCAATTGGCAGCAAGCAGGTTCGGGAGTCAAAACGGAAGACAGCTCGCTTTGATAAGAAACACATTGACACTAAACTGCCTGACTGGATGGAAGGCTGGCTGGCTGGCTGGATGACTGGCTGGTTGGCTGGCTGGCTGGCTGGCTGGCTGGCTGGCTGACAGGCTGGCTGGATGGATGGTTGGCTGGCTGGCTTGTTGGCTGGCTTGTTGACTGGCTGGCTTGTTGGCTGGCTGGCTGGCTGGCTGGCTTGTTGGCTGGCTTGTTGACTGGCTGGATGGTTGGCTGGCTGGCTGGCTGGCTGGCTGGCTTGTTGGCTGGCTTGTTGACTGGCTGGATGGTTGGCTGGCTGGCTGGATGGATGGATGGATGGATGGATGGATGGTTGGATGGCTGGATGGTTGGATGGCTGGATGGTTGGATGGATGGATGGATGGCTGGATGGTTGGATGGCTGGATGGTTGGATGGATGGATGGATGGATGGATGGATGGATGGATGGATGGATGGATGGCCTGCTGGCTGGTTGGCTGGCTGGCTGGCTCCCTTTCCAAATAGATTTCAAATGTGTCATCAACTCCGGTGATAAATATTTTCTATCGCTTAGTCAGGAGGGAAGGGCAATGTCTTTGACCCTTTTACAGGGCTTTCAAGGTTGTTCGAAAGGAAGAAGAGGAGAGAGGAAAAGGGAGAAAGGGAGGTACTCTTAAAATCTGTGACCTGGACCCGAACGCTTGCACCCACTGACCATGATATGAGGGTGGTGTTAATAAACGTCTGGTGTGTTTTGCGTACCGTTACTAATAAGTGAAAAAATGCATTGTAAATTAACAATGACAGATAAAAACATATAAGACACAGAGGGTCCCTAATTCTTCATCAGTTATCAATCAGAACGGTTTCGCACCTTTAATGATAAGACTGAGGGGCTTCCCATGTAAAAAAAAATGTAATTTAAGACGATGGACAAGAATAAAGCGAGCAAAAGACGAATTGAATCGACTATCCAAATTGGTAGGCTGCGGCACGATTTGAACTCAGAACACAATGAGCTTCAATAAATACAACCAAGCATTACATCTGATCCTCTAACAATACCTATTTCTTTACTACCCACAAGGGGCTAAACACAGAGAAGACAAACAAGGACAAACAGATTAAGTCCATTACATCGACCCCAGTGCGTAACTGGTACTTAATTTATCGACCTCGAAAGGATGAAAGGCAAAATCGACCTCGGCGTAATTTGAACTCAGAACGTAACGGCAGACGAAATACAGCTGCGCATTTCGCCCAGCGTGCTAACGTTTCTGCTAGCTCGCCACTTCCACCACCCTATAGACTGTTACTTTACTTATTATCGACCCTGGAAGGATCAAAGACAAAGTCGACCACGGCAGTATTTGAGCACAGAAATCAAGAAACCGGAATATATACCACAACACATTTCCTCCGATAATCTAACGACTCTCTGTCATATATTTATTATAACGCAAGGCAGCGAGATGACCGAATCGTTATCTTCCGGCTTGACGTTCTGTGTTCAACTTCCTTCAAGGTCAACTTTGCCCTTCATCCTCAAGGGAGTCGATAAAATAAGAACTAGTTAAGCAATGGAGTCGATGTAATCAGCTATCCCCTTGCCCTGAAATTTCAGGTCTTGTACTTTATAGTAGAAATAATTATTATTATTATCATTATTATTATTATTATTATTATTATTATTATTATTATTATTATTATTATTATTATTATTTAAAAATAAAATAAGGCTCGTTGTCTTTTACTGAATCGGGGTCATCCCTTGACCCTAGGGTCACAGCAGGTCCTCATCTCATGGAGAGCACACGGCGTAAAATGTGTGCGGAACCTTGCAACACTATTTTCTGAAGTTCTCCCACGTTAACACAGCAAAAGAGTTTGTTGAGCTGCTTATTAAGGCCCTTTTTAATTAGTCCTAACGCTCCAATTACCACTGGTGCTGTGCTGCTTTTCATTCCCCACATCTTATTCAGACTCTTTCCGTTCAGATTTCAAATCCTGCTTAAGTCAGTTTTACCTTTCATCCTTCCTGCGTCTATAAAATGATTACAGTCGAGTACTGTGGTTGATGGGATCTGCAAACACCGTCCTCTTAAAATAGCTGACATTACACAAAGTTAGAAACTTAGAAGCAATTATTCCATATCATTACGTTCTGATTTCAAATCCCACCAAAGTCATGTTTGCTTTCGAGCCCATAGATGGAATCAAGTATCAAAAATGTTCTGAAATCAATGATACCGACCTCTTCATAATTATTAAATCAACAACCATTATTGCACGAACACTATGTCCGCTTACTGATCCACTGGGCTGGGAATGATTCATAGCGGGAGTCTCTAGCCCAAGCATAGGCAACCTTTTTCACGAAGCGGACCACATGAGGCATGGATCATCATCAAGCGGGCCGCACTACTAAAACAAATCAAGATAATTTTTCGTTTAGGCATATCATTCAGAAAGTCCCGCGAGCCGCAATTTGCTCACGACTAATCTAGTTTGTCGCCAGACCAGCGAGTAATCATAAAATGATGGATGAACTGATCGTTTAATACTTTACTAAAATCTTGAAACCATTCCCAGCTAATTACTAACCGACACAGGAAAAATTCAAAGACAAATTTATAAGGCTTTATTTCCTGTCACTAACGGAAGTATGATTAATAACAAGATGTATTAGAGCACTTGACTCCATCGTTGATGACCTGAAATCCGCTGCATTTACAGTTTTGTAACAGGTTTTAGATGCCGGCATCAATCGAAATTGATGAGTTGACAAGAGGAAAAACAACAGTCGATGCATGAAAAATTTATCGTAAATCTCTTTGTTCATTAAATCGTTACTATAAATGGCTCACCGTCAGCTTCGACGACGGGTGCTTTTATTGTTTGATCGACGCATCGTCATGATTGTGAATTAGGGTATAAGAAGGCGGTTAGATGCCAGAATAGTTAACACGCCAGACAAAATGTTTGGCAACATTTCGTCCGGTTTATGTTCTAAGTTCAAATACCGCCGAGGTCGACTTCGTCTTTCATAGTTCATGGTCTATTAAATACAGAACCAGCCGAGCACAGGAATCAATGGTATCGACTCGCACCATTCCCCGCTGGCCTTGTGCCTGTTATAGAAAGATTTTGAATAGAATGTAAGAGGCTCGGTAGTCCAGAGATACTTTGCTCTCTTAACGTAATTCTTAGGGGGAATACGCATGACCCAGTGTGCAAAAAGGTTTGCTTTTACGATTTAAAGGTCCAGTCCATTCAACCAACTTGCAAACACCAGTTTCCTGTCTACCCAGTTTCACATCCAAGATGTGCAAAGATGACCTCGGTCATTCAGCTACGTTAGCATCCATGGGCAGCCACTTCGAAATATCACATAATTAAGTAGACAACTGGAATCTCCAACCAATTTCCTTTTGAACCCTGGCATGAAATGTCAAAGGGAGACAGTTCGGCCTAGAATTGAAACCAAGTTTTATCTCCCTTCGTTAGAAGTTTGCCATTAATCAGTGGCATCACTATCTAAAACTGTATTTTCTCTAAAATAAAATCCTAGAGAAAGAAAAATTTACAAAAAAAAAAAACATTGGATTGTAAGTACAACTGTGTGGTAAGAAGTTTGCTTCCCAACCACATTGTTCTGCGTTCAATCCCATTGTGTGACACTTTAGGCAAGCATCTTCTACTAAAGCCCTGAGCAGTCGTATAATGTGTGTGTGTGTGTGTGTGTGTGTGTGTGTGTGTGTGTGTGTGTGTGTAGTGTCTTTGTGCTTGTGTTTGTCCTGCACCACCGCTTAACAACCGGTGCTGGTTTATTTACATTGCCGTAATTTAGCGGTTCGGCAAAAAAAGACCGGCAGCATAAGTACCAGACTTTTTTTGTTTTTTAAAGTCATGGGGTCGATACAGTCAACTAAAACTCTTCAAGGCAGTACACCAGCATGGCCACGGTCCCATAACTGAAACAAGTAAAAGATAAAGAAAAGATCTTTTATGTTTACATTAATCTATTGACAAAGAACAACAAAATTATTGAAAAAATAGGAATTGGTTTGCTTTATCCATCTGTCTGTTTAGGAGAGTTGGACTGATAGAATCGTTGGAGCAAGGGAAGAGAAAGATAAAATGGTTTCAAAGAATTTATGTCCGACTGTTTACATTCATCATATACTTTATCTTTCATTCCACCGGGGTCGACAACATAAGAATACTTGTCAAGTTCTGGGTTCGATGGTAACGACTCACCCCCTGCCCTCAACATTGCTGGCCTTGTGACAAAATTAGGACCCTTACGGCGCGGTGGAATGGCAGAGTCTTTAGAGTGTGTCTTGCGATATTTCTTCAGACTCGAAGGCCGCGAGCTGGCAGAATCATTAGCACGCCGGACAAAATACTTAGTGGCCTTACGTCCGTCTTTACGTTCAGAGTTCAAATTCGCCAAGCTTGACTTTACCATTCATTCTTTCAGGTTCGCTAAAATAAGTACCAGTTATGCACTGGACTGATCGAATTGACTTACTCCTTCTCTAGAAATAGTTGGGAAATGGGAAACCGATATTCATTCAGACTATATCCACTCTCAGTTCAAATTCCGCCGAGGTTAACGTTATCTTTCATTCTTTCGGGGTCGATAAAATAAAGAACTAGTCTAGTCCTGGAATCGACGGCTTTGTACTGAATCGTTCTCTTTAGGATTGGTGAACTAGTAAAATGTTGAGCAAAAAACAAAATAGATTGCGGTACTTGTTCTGATTCTAAGTTCAAATTCATCCGACATCAACTTTATATTTCATCCTTTAAGGGTTGATGAATTAAATTACCAGTAGATTTGATCGATTAAACCCTTCCATATTGGCTGGAGCATGCAAAATATAAAAAAATAAATATAATCCCGCCTAAACTTTAAGATACCACTACTCTACCATTAGTCTTTGCTTTATCTACTACTACTAATACAGCTGCTGCTGCTGTTGCTAATACAGCTACTAATACTACAGCCATCGGAATCTCCTAGGTGACCAGTGCCATTAGAAACTCTTCCATCGCCGCCATCAACAGATCCCAACTCTTGTAAGAAAATTAACAATTTTCTACTAACCACCACCACCACCACCGTCGTTGCTACTTCCAACTCCTCCGCCCTCACCTCCACCACTACCACTACCACTACATCCACCACAACCACCACTCGATGCCTTTCACCTATATATCTACTCCATCAGATTGTCTCATTGACCTTAGTAGCAAAACTTCTAATGTCAGATGGAGTAAAGCTGAATACCAGATTTTGGCTTCTAGTGTTTAGTTTAATATTGGAAACAAATGGAAATACACATACATACATACATACAAGCAGATACGCACACAGTTAGATAGACAAATTCATATACAAATACACATACATGCAGACACACATAGACACAAACATACATAAATGCATACATATATACATACACATATTCATGTATGTAAAACATACACCAACAATTGCACGCGCACACACACCACACACACATATATATATATATATTATATTACATATACGTATATATATATATATACACACATAAATGAACATACATGCATACATACATACAATACATAGACATACATACATACATACATACATACATACATACAACATACATACATACATACATGAATCATACATACATAATATAATATATATGTATATTATATATATATATATATATATATATATATATATATATATTCACTTTTGACAGAACACGCATTGTCTTTAGTCTAGGCAATACTCTTTTGACGAGGCACTGCATTCAAGAAGCAGGAAATATGACATTTAAACCGTTTAAAATTATTAACGGTTTAAAAATTTTAAATATATTGAAATGGCTTCGACAGCAAATTGAAATTGCTAATGGTACGCAACCTCTATATTAAGAGATCATAAACATCTGTATGCTTGTATGTATGCATATAGGTATGAATGTATGTATAAATGTATGTATATATATGCACATCTGAATGCACACTCCTACGCGCACACACACACACACACACACACACGCACACACACACACACACACACACACACATAAACATATATATGTATATATATGATGAAGGTGGCTAGACGCAATTCAGAACCAAAAAGGAAATAATTCATCGTCACTAAAATGTGACGAAGGGTGCAGAGGCAACAACATTGCTGGAAATAAGAGTCAAAGAACATTTTAGCCACAAAAAGCGCACATTTTCTATTTACAGACAGGAGAGACAACCAACCTACCGCAATCGAGGGCATTAGATTGCCATGCCAATTTCGCATGAAATTTAATGCTCATCATTAATGCTTACTCCAACGCGGGAGGTGAAGTTAAATTCTACCACGTCAGTGTATATAGGTTTTACCATAGGTATCAGTGGCTGATTCCGCAAAATGTTAATATGAAAATAAGGTGGCTTGACGCAATTCAAAACCATTGATTGGCATGCCAATCTTATGCCTCTCAATTGTGGTGGGGAGGTTGTCTCCCCTGTCAGTAAATAGAAAATGTGCTTTTGTGGCAAAAGTGCTCTTTAATTCTTACTTCTAGCAATGCTGGTACTCCCTGCACCCCTTGTCACAATTCAGTGACGGTAAATTATCTCGTTTTTGGTTCTGAATTGCGTCTAGCCATATATATATATAGAGAAAGAACTAAGTGTACGTTTGCCGCTATATACATGTGCATATATATATATATACAAATTGAGATAGGGGTTGTAAATGCAACCCTCCATGGGATAACACCCTACAGTCTCTTATGTGGTGGTTTAATAAAGTATGTGATTGAATATTATCTGGTAATTGATATTTGATTTAGATGTATTTCTCCATTTTCTTATCTTGTATATATGGCGTCGGACAGTGAGGAAAGGCGTTTCCATGGCTGAGGAAAGGAGAGCACAGCTGTGGTCGGACAGGCGGGACAGGAGGAGGACAACTGCAGCAACACCCCACACGTATCCATCGATGTTCGTGTGCAGCAACTGTACCAGGGACTGCCACTCTAGAATTGGACTGTTCAGTCACAGCAGACGCTGCTCATCATCCAAGTAGGCCCCACCCTTGGCGCAACCCATTGTCTATCAAGACAGACGGGAAAATAGAAATATATATATATGATACAAAATGGGACAAGAACGCAAAGCATCCGGACAACTAGGCGACAACAAAACATCCAGATAGACGATACAAAAAAACAAGGACGGGTCATTCGAAGCTTTCTATCCTCAGTCAAGAACCAGATCATCCTCGCAATTTCGTCTGATAAATCTTGATTGTCTCTTTTTGTATCAACTAGTTGTCCGGATGTTTTGCGTCCTTGTCCCATTTTGTTATATATATATATAATATATATATATACACATTCATAAAAGCGTGCAGGCACGGCGTGGTTATGTGTCTGAGAATCATTACTTTGAGACGACATGTTTTCGAATTCAGTACTCTATGCATATATGTGCAAATACACGCATACATACGCGTAGCTTGGGCAACGAAGAACAACGAAGATTTTATATGTGTGTATGCATGTATGCATGTATGTATGTATATCTATGTGTATGTGTCTCTTTGTTTGTCCCGATCCACCGCTTGGCAACAAGTGTTGGTTTGTTTACGCCCCCATATCTCAGCAACAGACAGAATAAGTAACAGGCTTTAAAAATGGTATTGATCGATTTATTCGACTACTGCTCTTAAATCCAGTATGGCCGCACTCCAATGACTCATAGAGACAAAACATAAGCGAGAATTTTGATTTTCTTCAGTTGTGAAGCGGAGGAGGTACAAACACACACACACACAGACATATACACATACATACAGATATATACATAAATGCCTATACAGAGATGTGTGTATGTACGCTCACACCTGCTTATGTTTGTGCGTATGTAAGGCTTCTTTCAGTTTCCGTCTACCAAATCCACTCACAAGACATTGATCTCTCCAGGACTTACAGTAGAAAACATTTGCCCAAGGTGGCGCACAATGGGATTGAACCCAAAACCACATGGTCGGAAAGCATGCCTCCTAGCCACCTAGCCATGCCTGCGCGTATTGTTAATTTCAGTTATTATTTTGGTAATTTTTCTCTATTTCAAGCTAATTCTGTTTTGCTGATGTCTAAAACAATTCGACCTCATAGCTTTTAATCTGACTGAAGATGCATAGTTAGACGTCTTGAAAGGTTAGTAGATGTCTGGACAAGGAAGCATTTATTAGGCTGCTGATAGTTTCTAATTTTACATTTAATGTCATATGCCATATTAGTAGCACTCCGACATCAGTCGTGGTAGTCTCGGCAGTAAGGAAATTATTGCGCATTTTTAGGCTTGTTTTAATATGTGATAATAGTTATAATAATCACCTATATGTTTGCATTTATATTACTTTATTAGAAAATTCATAAGGAACATTTCTTATTTATGATAGGAAAGGTGAAATTGGCCTCAAGAAAGCTTGATTTGCTGTGTTACAGAATATGTTCGCTATAACTAGACGTCTATATCAAACTCTTTAATGCGAGACATCACCTCCCCCCATCACACACATGCACACATACATATATACGACAGGCTTCTTTCAGTTTCCGTCTACCAAATCTACTCACAAGGCATTGGTCGGCCCGGGGCTATAGCAGAAGACACTTGCCCAAGATGCCACGCAGTGGGACTGAACCCGGAACCATGTGGTTGATTAGCAAGCTACTCCTGCGCCAATATATATATATATAGATATAAATATTCACACATACACACATATTTATACATACACACACACACTCTCACACACGTATATATCTACAGCGATGGGTAAATTGTCGCCATTTTATATTTTTAATTTCGTCCATGCGTATTGTCTGTTTTTGATTTTTTTCGACTACACAGTATAGTGGGGTCAGTTGGACACCGTCTGTGAGAAACACAGCACAATGACGCAGTTCACTCTGCCCAAAATTTGGAAACGGCATGTTGTACTGCTTAGTATTCGTGCCGGAAGCTCCAATAGACATTTCAGAGTGTTGAGCGTCAATCTGAGTCCCCTAAACATGTACTGAGAGTGATAAAAATAAAACATCCAGTCAACATCATAGTGTTCGGAGTGATCACTAGTGTGATGGTGACCTTATGCCGCCATTTATCTTCATACGGACCAGACTCAACACGGAGGCCTACATCAAGTGCCTGGAGGAGGTAGTGCTGCCCTAGATCAAGAGGGTGACTGCTGGAACACCCTATGTCTGGCAACAGGACTCTGCACCATGCCATACAAGCAGGAGAACCCAGTCATGGCTGTCAGACCATTTCTGCAACCTAACCACCCCTAACATCTAGCCACCTAACTCCTCAGACAGCACTCAACTTGACTATTGTGTGTAAGCGCAGTTGAGCGAGAGACCAACAAAACTCCTTGTAACACCAAAGATGAACTGAAGGCAAGGATTATGGTATCATTCACCAACTTAAACCAGGAGACCGGCCAGAAAAGCTGCTGAAGATTCCGAAGTCGTCTGGAGGCAGTGATTGAAGCCAATGGCAATTTTATTGAATGAATTTATTCCTCAATATTTCAAGATATTTTTATGTAATTTTGGTAAATATATTTGTTAAAATGTTAAAATGTCAGTGTTATTTTCATTTTTGCGTAATTTGGGCGACAATTTATTCACCACACTCTGAATGTATATATATACACACAGGGTGTCCCAGAAGTCACGCACCATTCTGGTTTTCATCAAAATTTATTAAAGCAATTTATTTTATTATATTTTTCGGCATGTTTTATTGTAGAAGGTGCTCAATTTGAGTATTTGTTATGATTAATTTCAATAACGTGTTTTTGAAATCAGTAAG
>NW_021827105.1:7500-11237 GCF_006345805.1 Octopus sinensis | reverse complement strand
CACGCGCGCGCGCGCGCGCGGATTAATGCGACTGTATCTAGAAGACAGACTGAGCTCTACCACAGCTGCAATAAATTTACACCAGTGAAAGTAAAGCACATGTACGTATATTTAACACACACGTGCGAACATGTTTATCTGCCTCAGCGAGGTACAACCTGCGGCCCGCGAAGGCATTTTGTGCGATCCGCGAAGGCATTTTGTGCGATCCGCGAAACCATTTTGCAAAGACTCTGTTATTTTAATAAGTAACCGAAAATTAACATAGCAAATTGCATGTACCACAATCATACACTGAAAACACACATAATAGTATCTATTTATTGAGGTACATGGCCTAGTGGTTAGAGCAGCGGACTCGCGGTCGAGGGATCGCGGGTTCGCATCTCGAACTGGGCGATTTGTGTGTTTATGAGCGCAACACCTAAGCTCCACGCGGCTCCGACAGAAGATAATGGTGAACTTCTGCTAACTTTTTCGCCACAATTTCTCTCACTCTTCCCTCCTCCTGCATCAAACAGCTCACCTGCGACGGACCGGCGTCCCGTCCAGGTGGGGAACATATACGTCAATGAAACCAGGAAACCGGCCCTTATGAGTCAGTCATGGCTCGAGAAGGAACAAACATCAAAATCAGGGGATGAGTTGGTAGAATCGTTAGCATACCGGGCAAAATGCTTTACATTCTGAGTTCAAATTCCGCCGGGGTCGACTCTGTCTTTCATCCTTTCGGGATCGATAAAATAAGTACCAGTTGAGTACTGGGGTCGATGTAATTGACTATACCCATCCCCCAAATTTCAGGATTTGTGCCTGGAGTAGAAAAGATTATTATATTTCCTTATATTAGTTTCCTTTGTGTCTTCATTAACTTTTCCTATACAGGAGTGGCTGTGTGGTAAGTAGCTTGCTTACCAGCCTCATGGTTCTGGGTTCAGTCCCTCTGCGTGGAACCTTGGGCAAGTGTCTTCTGTTGTAGCCTCGGGCCGACCAAAGACTTGTGAGTGGATTTGGTAGGCGATGTACAGGTATTATATATTAGAAGAAATGAGATGCTCAGAAATTTGGATCGTTTTATATTTACAAATAATTATTAGTATGTTACATGTTTTTGTATATCGATGGACAAGGCATCCATCCAGTTGAAAAATTAGAAGCCGATATTATTTTGAGATTTATGATTTGAGATTTATACAAAATGAGATTACCATCACCACCATCACCACATAGGGCATCTTAGCCGGACGTTCGGTTCATCCCACATCACCAGTTCTGCTTACCAAAAGTGGCCCACTTGGCACCATGCAGTCGTCGCATCGCAATGGCCGCCTCCGATCAGGAGAGGAGCGGCCCGTTTCGAGTTCAAGAGTAGATCGAGGCCGTCAACGTTCCCGGGGCCTCCAGTCGTTCGCTTTACCGGACGGAATTGCGTGTCGTTCTAGTGGGGTTGTCAAATTGAACTTTTGTAGGAATTTTGTCTCTTTTTATAGTATTATTGAGTGTGTAAGGGTGGAGAGAGATATAAGTTGACGGTCAAAGGATAACTGGCGAAGCACTTTGAAACTTGTGCAACTTCTGCCAGACAATAAAAAAGAATGTAAAATGATTATGAGGGTGGTGCTGGTGGTGGTGGTGATGATGATGATGGTGATATGATGATGATGATGATGATGATGATGATGATTTGTAGGACGAAGCCAGAGGAAACTGGTGGAAGTTCGAAGCGCCTCTGACGTGCAAATCGATCGTCGGAACCGGGTGTAGGGGCGAAAGACCAATCGAGCCGTCTAGTAGCTGCTTCCCTCCGAAGTTTACCTCAGGATTACCGGCGCCAGCGGGAGAACGACACGCAATTCCGTCCGGCAAAGCGAACGACTGGAGGCCCCGGGAACGTTGACGGCCTCGATCTACTCTTGAACTCGAAACGGGCCGCTCCTCTCCTGATCGGAGGCGGCCATTGCGATGCGACGACTGCATGGTGCCAAGTGGGCCACTTTTGGTAAGCAGAACTGGTGATGTGGGATGAACCGAACGTCCGGCTAAGGTGCCCTATGTGGTGGTGGTGGTGTGGTGATGGTAATCTCATTTTGTATATCGATGGACAAGGCATCCATCCAGTTGAAAAAAAAGCAAAGGCAACTGTTTTTAAAAAATAGAGCATCTCATTCCTGTCAGAGTAGAAAAAGAGTAGCAAACCACTTCACACTCCTCTCCCCCTCCTTCTCTTTCTCCTCTTCCCTCTCCCCCTCCTTCTCTTTCTCCTCTTCCCTCTCCCCCTCCTTCTCTTTCTCCTCTTCCCTCTCCCTCCTTTCTCTCCTCCACCTTCTCCTGCGGCTATTAATGCATAAATAAAATTTTAAAAAATAACAAGAACGATATAGAAAATACAAGAAGTTAAAAATCATAAATCTCAAAATAATATCGGTTTCTAATTTTGGCACAAAGCCAGCAATTTGGGGAGAGGGGACAAGTCGATTACATCGACCCCACTGCTCAACTGTTATTTATGTCATCGATTCCGAAAGGATGAAAGGCAAAGTCGGCCTCGGCAGAATTTGAACTCAGAACGCAAAGACGGTAACGATTCTGCCAGCTCGCCGCCTTAATTATCAAAACTATATCGAATGGAATCCTTGTTTAATATCACTTTAAACTGTTTTAACCTCACCAGTTCAAGTCATTGAAACACGAGCGTAATTAGGTGTTGTCACTGCTTAGAGCTATGAGCTGCTACCACCAAATGGTACCTGTTTTCAAGAAAGGTAGGGCAACATGTTGGATGTACAAAGGAAAATTATCGTAGGCGAGACATTGCCCCACCCTTAACGTAGATAAGGTATTTGGCATAAACAATGATGTTTCACCATAGATCGTTCATAAGACAATGGAAGGCGGGGAAATAATGGTAGTTTAGAAAGGAATATCAGTAAAAAGATGTATATATGTATTATGTATGCATGCATGAATGAATTCATGTACGTGTTGTATATACGAATGCATGCATGTATATATATATATATATATATAATAGATATATATATATATATTATATATATATATACATATATATTATATACATGCATGGTGGCGGTTTTGTTTTTTTTTTTTTTTACTTTTTTTACTTTTTTTACTTTTTATTAAAATTATGTATTGATTAAGTCTTCCTTGGTGTTTTGGCAAAATAGTGGTTTTGTCTCTATTAATATTTTATATATATTATATATATATATAGATATATAGATATATATATATATACATGCATATATGGGTACAGGACGTCAACTAACGGTGCAAATAACATGAAATACATAAACACAACGCGATAAAAATGGAAAACAGACAAACACAGAGAAAGAACCTTCATCAGTGTCGGTGTTGTCTATCTACTATCTACTCATTTTGAGCATTCATATATTATATATATATATATATATATATCTTTTTTTCTCTTTTACTTGTTTCAGTCATTTGACTGCGGCCATGCTGGAGCACCACCTTTAGTCGAGCAAATCGACCCCGGGACTTATTCTTTGTAAGCCCAGTACTTATTCTATCGGTCTCTTTTGCCGAACCGCTAGGTGACGGAGACGTAAAACACCAGCATCGGTTGTCAAGCAATGCTAGGGGGACAAACACACACACACACACACACACACCATACATATATATACATATATACGACAGGCTTCTTTCAGTTTCCGTCTACCAATCCACTCACAAGGCATTGGTCGGCCCGG
>NW_021827105.1:0-2500 GCF_006345805.1 Octopus sinensis | reverse complement strand
CTACTATTATTATTATTATTAAGGTGGCGCGCTGGCAGAATCGTCAGCGCGCCGGTCGAAACGCTTAGCGGTATTTCGCCCGTCACTACGTTCTGAGTTCAAATTTTTGCCTGTCGTCCTTTCATGGCCGATGAAATAAGTACCAGTTGTATACTGGAGTCGATGTAATCGACAACCTCCTCCCCCAAATTTCAAGCCTATAGTAGAAATTATCATTATTATTAAGTGAGAGAACAGTGCATGCCATCAAAATGACATAGAGGTAAAATATACGAAGCCCAGTATACCCATCATGACTACTTGTTTGATAAGGGTACACTAGGCATATGCATCACAACCATATGTGTTTGACATGGTGATCTCATATCAAGATTAGCAGGTGGAGCCCAGTTAGAATTTTCTTCAGGTGAAGTAGCCCATCTTACACAAAAGGTCCCTGAATAAGGGTTGTTTAAGGATGTTGCACGAAACACCTGTTTCCGAGGTGAATTATTCAAACCCCAAGGAATTCCTCTCGACACATGACCATGATGCTACCCCACTACTGTGATCAGAGATGCACATATCGTCAGCCACTAAGGGACATGGTCAACTGGTTAAGGTCTGGTGCCAAGCCGTATCGACCTTTGCCTTTCCCTTGGACAAGATTGGTGACATGGAGAGGGGTGCATGGGTGACTGCTGGTCTTCCACAAACAACTTTGCCCGGACTTGTACCTCGGAGGGTAACATTCTAGGTGCAGTCCCATAGTCATTCATGACCGAAGGGGGTCTTCAAAAAGGAAGAAGACCAGGATGGTTTTCAGTCAAGAACGAACCGCATAAATAAAGTCTTCTGGATAAAACAAGGACTTATGAACAAAGCATAAAGGAAATACGATAAATCAAATTAACAAAGATATAGTTGAAGCAAACTCAGTTTTTTTTTTCTTTTTTCAATAGCATATGTTTAAAAGAGAAGCTGTTCATATATGCATGCATATATGAATAGCAAGCTTCTTAACTGCACTGCCAAGCCTGTGCCAAGTTGTGCATAAAATACATATTGTTTAATTAATGACAAACCACCAAGAGTACAAAATAAATGCTAGTTTAAATGCGCTGGAATCGATACAATCTACTATATACTAACCTTGAAAGCGGTGCAACAGCATGGACGCAGTCCAATAGCTGAAGCCAGTGAAAGAATTTTTCTACGTTAGTCTCATTCATAAAATTAATCAATCGTGTGATCTGACAAAAAAAAAAAAAAATTAATGGCGAAATCAAAAGAAAAATATAATAAAAAGGAAAAAGTAAAAGAGAATATCGACAAGAACTGAACACAGGCGTGGTTGTGTTGTTAGAAGTTCGATTCTCAACCACATGGTTCCGGGTTCAGCGCAACTGCGTGGCACCTTGGGCAAGTATTTTTTTATTATAGTCCCGAGCCGACCAATGCCTTGTAAGTGAATTTGGTTGAGGAAAACTGTATAGTGGCCCATCATGTGTTTGTGTGTGTGCGCGCGCGTGTGCGTGCGTGTATGTGTGTGTGTGTGTGTGTGTTTATGTATAGGCGCAATGGTCCAGTGGTTAGGGCAGCGGACTCGCGGTCATAGGATCGCGGTTTCGATTCCCAGACCGGGCGTTGTGAGTGTTTATTGAGCGAAAACACCTAAAGCTCCATGAGGCTCCGGCAGGGGATGGTGGTGATCCCTGCTGTACTCTTTCGCCACAACTTTCTCTCACTCTTACTTCCTGTTTCTTGTATCTGTATTTCAAAGGGCCGGCCTTGTCACTCTCTGTTAACGGTACACGTGTCTGTGGAGTGCTCAGCCACTTACACATTAATTTCACGAGCAGGCTGTTCCGTTGATTCGGATCAACCGGAACCCTCATCGTCGTAACCGACGGAGTGCTTCCAGTCTCAGTTTATGTATGTAAATGTTTATGTGTATATATGTATGTATGTAAATGTTTGTGTGTACATATGTACGTATGTAAATATTTGTGTGTGTATAATTGTGGCTGTTCCCTACCTCACAACTTGACAACCGATGTTAGTTTATTTACGCTCCGTAACCTAGCAGTTCGAGAAAAAAAAGACCGACAGAATATGTACCAGGTATTTTTTTAATACTAAGTACAGGAATCGTTTCGTTCGACTAAACCCTCTAAGGTGGTACCCCAGCATGACCGCAGTCCAATGACTGAAACAAGTAAAGGGGGGAAAAAATGAAATATTTAAGATACTGTTTTAGCGGGTGAAAATGTTAAAACGGATCGTTGAAGACTTAATGGCTGATAGACAGGAACACCGTCTTGCAGTTGGGAAGAATTGTTAATGTATCACTTAAATGGAATATTCATTACTAGACATCCGCTATCACCTATATGTTCGTATTCACCCTCCCTTTCTTTACTCCATGTTTGACGTCAGTGGAAACCTTTTCACCAGATCAGAATTGCATCCAAGCCAGAAAGATCTTCGCCACTTTAGAGACTTAACAGTGAAACCAGAT
>NW_021827104.1:0-11051 GCF_006345805.1 Octopus sinensis | reverse complement strand
TCGTTCGTACAAGGATCGCATTATGTTTCGGCTTAAAATAATTATAGATACAAATATAATGTATAGAAATATATAAAACCAGAATAGAAAATAAACGTCTTAGGCATATAAATGAGATAATGAGATATCAAGGTGTTAAAACTTGAAACTTACTAGAATATCATAGATTATATATATCAAGCCATCCAGTCAGTTCTGTCCAATTTTACCACCTGTTTTTATAGATTTGAATGAAATTTAATAGTATATTTGCAAATGTCTAATTCAAATAAAAATTTATTTTTATGCATTTGTGTACGTTTAAACTAATTCAATATTGTTTTACAAAATAATAGACGGTGTCCACAAAGTCTGCGTACATGGGAATTAACACATACTTTTAAACAAAACAATTTTATTTAATTATAATGTTAGTAAATAATATTTTCAAAGTGATTTCCATCATTTTCAATGCATAACTTGATGCGCCTTGCAAAATTCAGGTGAACTTGATTAAATAGTCACATTGCCATCAATTTAAGCACATTGATAATGCGTTCTCTCATGTGTTTTGAAATCTGTAATCTTTATTGAGTAACTTCTCTTTCAACATACCCCAGAAAAGAAAATCAAGGGAGAAAGGTCTGGTGAACGAGGGGACATTCCATATGACCCCTTCTTCCAATCTAGTGAGGAGGAAAAGTGTCATTAAATCATCTCTATCAGTTGTGGCAAAATGGGTAGGGGCCTCATCCTGCTGAAACAATTCGAAGGCCCTCGCCTAGGCGCCTCAATTTAAGATATTAATTTGTCTCTCCGTACATGTTCAATGAAGAAGGGTCCTAGAAACATGAGCTTTCCAAAAACCACACCACACCATCACCTTTTTGCTGTCTTGCTGTTTGGATAGATCCATCCAATGTGGATTACCTCTCGAGACCAGTATAGAAGATTCTGTCTGTTGACCTCACCATTTACATAAAACGTAGCTTTGTCACTGAACAACACAAAGTTTTTCGTAAAATTGATATTTTTATCCAATTTATCTGAAAACCATTCGCACGTCTACATTCGTCTATCAGGATCGTCTTCATTTAAGTGATGCAATATCTGTAGATTGTATCGATGAAACTTTTCCTCAACCAGCATTTTGTTGATGGTTGGTTTTGGAACACCTAACACCGTAGATGTCCGACGAAGTGATTTTTGGGGGCTAGCTAGCTAGCAGAAACTTTAGCCTCGACAGCCTCTTTAGTTTCATCTGAAGTCTTTGGTCGCCCGGAACGGGGTTTATCCGAAACACTGCCTGTTTCTTTAAATGTCTTGATCAATTTCCTGACGGCAGTAAAATAAATAGGTTGCCTACAAGGGTGTGGAAGATTAAATTCTTCCGCAATTTTGCGATAAGACCTCCCCCCTCTCGTCCACTTAATAATACTAACTCGATTCTTTCTTTCTTTCTTCTTTAGACAGATTCATCATTCGATCTGGGATTCTTTCTTCTTTAGACAGAGCCATCATTCGATCATCTGTAGAAAAAATAACAAATAAATTTAGAAAAGTAAAGTATTTTTTTTATTTAATTTAAACAAAAGTAAAAAAGGAAAATTATTATTTCTTATGTTATGATTTTATTCCATAAACCCAGACTTCGTGGACACCCTAAAATTGCTTTGATTAAAACCCTTTCAACATGGAAGTATCCAAGGAGCATTTAAGGCACATATAATTCTTTATGAGTACAATAAAGGTAACTCTGCTGCCGAAGTGACTCGAAACATACCTCAGTTTATGGCAAAGTGCTCGAATGAAAGAACTTGCAGGAGATCGTCTGCAAATTGAAGATGAATATCGAACAGGATGTCCAGTTGAGTTTGACAAGCTCCTGAGGCATTACTTGAAAATCCGTCATTATCAGTTGAAGAATTGGCAATAAAGCTTACTTCAAACCATACAACAGTTCATCGTCATCTTCAACAACGTGGAAAGATTCCTAAACTTGGAAATAGGTGCCTTATGTATTGTCCGAAAGCAACCGCAAATCCCGAGTTGGCATTGCTCTTCTCTCCATTCTCGCAACTCATTTCATTCACCCTTTTCGATAGACTTGTGATGAAAAATGGATTTTCTATCGAAATGTTAGACGTCGTAAACAGTGGCTTGGTAAAAGGGAAAATTCTCAACCACAAACCGAGAGGGAACTTCATGGGAAGGTTCTACTCTCTATCTGGTGCGATTGCAAAGGCGTAATTCACTTTATATTGTTACCACCTAATGCAACATCAATGCTCAAGTCTACTGTCAGCAATTAGAGCGTTTGAACCAAGCTTTGAAGGAAAAAAGAGCCGCTTTAGTGAGTCGAAAACGAGTGATGTTTCATCAGGACAAAGCGCAACCCCACACTGCAAAGATCACATCACAGAAGATCGAAGGGGTCGGTTTGGAAAATTTCTTCATCCAACTTATTCTCCCGACCTTACTCCTTCAGGATACCATTTGTTTCATAGTTTACAGAATTAGTAGGGGGGATACACTTTCGCAAGCCAGGGGGAGGTCGAACCTGACATTTCAGAGTTCTTCGCTTTCAAACCAAAAGAGTTTACGTTGATGGGATTAAAAAGCTTGTAAATAGATGGAGGTAAATCATAGATAATTAGGGAAAGTACTTGATGATTAACATTCAATTAAATATAACATTTGATCACTTGTATTCTTATCCAAAATTCAGAAACTTATGGGATGACTGAGATATATACACTGGCGAAAATATTTAAGACAGACGATAAAAGTTCTATTTCTTACAAAATATTTGTTACTAACACCATACAAATTATTTTTTATCTTTTACACCTTATGCAAAATTTATTTCGCTTTCGAATGATGCAGACAATAACCATTTTTATACAACTTGAAGAATTCTAATGCTAAATATAATTTTAATGGAGATAATCTGCAGTATATAGTACAACATTTTTGTCTCCGTATATGAGCTAAGTATTAATAAAATGTGGTATACGATAAAAATTTCGGATATTTGTCTTAAAACATTCAGACAAGAAAATTCAGATGTAGCACATGAGGTATTATTCCATACGAATATCCACATATTTATATTAAGAATTTCATGATAAAAATATAGAAATATTGGGTTGTCCGGAAAGTTCATCAACGGAAAGTTCTTGCAAGATTTATAGTAGCTTATCTTTCGACTTATTTTAGAACATGTTCGAGTCCATAAAATAGGATTTGACTACACCTCCATTTGGAGCACAGTTTAATCTATCTTTTCGTGGAAGAAGGTTTATGTTCCATTAACCTGTGTTAATTCTGTAACCCTTTAAATTAAAAGATGAGAAAAATTCATTATCGGCATTTGATGCTTTGGGAACCAGACAAAAATTGCTGCAGCTTTGCTGGGGTGACTTACCCCACCCTCCATATTCACCAGATATTACTCCTTCGGATTTCCACTTATTCAGGTCTCTGCAGAATAGTCTTAATGGTGAAAATTTCAATTCCTTAGATGACGTAAAAAGATACCTTGATGAATTATTGCCTTGAAACCACCCCAATTCTGGGAGAGGGTATTTTAAGAAATGTAAGATGGAGACGTATTGTGCAACGAAATGGTTTAGATTTGGTTCATTAAAAATGTAATGGCAAGTATTTAGTGACCATGTACTTTCCTTTAAAAATCGAACGAACTTTCCGGACAACCCAATATAAACATAACATGAAATACAATAAAGCATGAAAAATAAAACCTAAAGGAAGAGGCGATAAATTTTTTTTCCTAACCTGCAGCCGTTTGTTGTACGAAGTATTCGAAATTCAGCCCTCCTTCCTCAGGGTTCCTATCCAGCAGAAAGCAGTAAGGCACTACATGACGAGTATTCAGTTTGTTTTTACGACAAATAACCCACATCCATCGGGTTCACAATGATTTTTTTCAAGAGGATTGCCACGTTTAAATAAGAAATGGAAATCATTTAGTTAATCATGCAATTTTGGGAATATTCCATTTTTTACTGATATATACTACAATAACAAAGATTATTTAAGATTTTAGATTTATGCATAAGTATTCTTATGGTTCCAAAACGCATGGTTCTCAGTTCAGTCCCACTGTGTGGTAACTTGGCATGTGTCTTCTACTATAGCCGAGACCAACCAAACCTTGTCAGTGGATTTTGTAGACAGAAACTGAAAGAAATCAATCGTATATATTATGTATATGTATGTAAGTCTGTGTGTGTGTCTTTGTGTTTCTCCTCACCACTGCTTCACAACTGGTGTTCGTTATTTACATCCCCATAACATACTGGTTTCACAAGAAGAAACTGATAGAATAAGTACCAGGCTTATCAAAATTTTAAAAAGCTCTACGCAGTCTCACATTTTTGTTTGCCCACTCAGTTGTATCTATCAATTTATCTTTGTGTTGTGTGTGTACATATATATATATATATATATATATATATATATATATATATATTAATTATATATGGATTTCGTGGACAGGAACTGAAACAAAATCAATCGTATAATATGTATATATGTAAGTGTATGTGTTTTAGTATTGGCAACATGAATGACAATAGCCAGAGACTACTTGAATTTTGCACATACCATAACCTGTGCATCACCAACACATTCTTCCCAACAAGACATCCCACAATGCATCTTGGAGACATCTAAGATCTCACCACTGGCATCAGTTGGATCTCATCATTACACGAAGATCCTTTCTGAATTCTGTTCAACTGACCCGTAGCGCGGATTGTGACACAGATCATTCACTAATAAGAAGGGTGAGGATTCTGCCTAAAAGTCCATCACTCCAAGAAAATGAGCCAACCACGCATTAACACTGCCAGAACCTCGACCCTACACTGCGACAATGTTTTGCTGTTTCTATCAAGGTTGCCCTCAGTAGCTGCCCAACCTCCTCTGCTGAAAGTAGGTGGATTATATCAGGGAAGCTTTGTATACCACATCAATAGATACTTTCGGAATGAGAGAAAGGTAAAACCCAGATTTTGTTCAGTGCTGGCTGGGCTCTCAGAGCTGGAAACAGTTATCGAAGCAAAGCGTACAGCTCTGATGCAATACAAGAGTGTTCTTCTACAAAGTCACTCGAAGAACTCAGAAAGGCAAGAAATAAAACCCAACACTGACTGCCAGACGCTGTGCAAATGGGTATTGACAGGAAATCTGTCAGAGTATCCAGTCAGCTGCTGACAGTGGCGACACCCGTGGGATGTTGCCGGTTTGAAGAAGGCCCTCGGTCCATCCGCAACCACCTCAGCCCCTCTGAAATCAACTACTGGAGATCTCATCAAGGACCAAAGCAAGCAAATGGATAGATGGATGGAGTACTACCAGGATCTCTACTCACGAGAGACTACGGTAGCTGAGGCTGCAATCGAGGGTGTCAAGATCTTGCCAGTCATGTGTGAACTTGACAGTCTGCCATCTATAGCAGAGCTCACCAAATCTATTGACTCCCTAGCAAGTAACAAGGCTCCGGGAAAAGACGGCATCCCCTTAGAGATCATCAAAACCGGCAAAAACACCATCCTGCTTCGGCACATTCATGAGCTTCTGTGTCAGTGCTGGTAAGGGTACAGTCCCTCAGAATATGCGGGATGCTAACATCATTACGCTTTACAAAAATAAAAGTGACCGTGATGATTGTAACAATTACCGTGGAATATCTCTTCTAAGCACAGTTGGAAAGGCCTCTGCTCGCATTATCCTGTCCAGGCTGCAACTAATTGCTTCTCGAATTTATCCAGAATCGCAGTGTGGCTTTAGAAGAAGCAGGTCAACTATTGACATGATATTCTCCATACGCCAACTTCAGAAGTCCAGAGCAGAACATGCCATTATATATGGCCTTCATTGATCTGACAAAGGCTTTGACTTGGTAAGTAGAAAAGGCCTCTTCATCCTGCTCCAAAAAATCGGATGTCCACCAAAGCTGCTGAGGATCATCAAATCATTCCATGCTAATATGCAAGGCCACCATACAGCACAATGGTTCAACATCAGCCGTCTTCCAAATAAAAAATGGGGTAGAGCAAGGTTGTGTCCTTGCTCCTACATTATTGGCATCTTCTTCTCGCTGCTGCTGTCACATGCCTTTGAGACATCAGATGATGGAGTGTTTCTGCACAGTAGAAGTGATGGGAAACTGTTCAATCTCTCGCGTCTGCGTGCCAAGACCAAAATCTCAGAAGCGTCCTGATCAAGAATGGGCTATTTGCTGATGATGCCGCTCTAGTATCACACACAGAAGAAGCCCTACGAAGCTCAGCAACTGTTTTGAGCAAGCATTTGGCAACTTTGGCTTAGTTATCAGCCTCAAGAAGACAAACATCATGGGTCAGGCTACATCGGACATCCCAAACATACATATTGGAGACCACAGAGTATAGGAGGTGGAGAAGTTTACCTATCTTGGCTCTACCGTCACCTACAACCTATCCCTTGATGCTGAGCTCAATATACGCATTGGCAAGGCAGCTGCTGTGATGCCCAACTCACCAAACGCGCATGGGACAACAATAAGCTGACCAAGACCACAAAAATGAAGATTTACCAGGCATGTGTACTTAGCACTCTACTGTATGACTTTGACGCCATACACACGCCGTACGACGCCATACGTCGCCTAAATCTTTCACCTGCGCTGTCTCCGGAAAATCCATCGCATCAATGGCAGAATCATGTCCCTAACAAAGATGTCCTCAAGCAAGCAGGAATACCAAGCATGTTTGCACTCTTCACACAAAGACGTATGAGATGGCTTGGACATGTTAGCCGTATGGAAGATGGCAGAATCCCCAAGGACATACTCAACGGAGAGCTTGCTAGGGGCACTAGGTCTGTGGGAAGACCGTTCTTACGATACAAGGATGTTTGCAAAAGGGACATGAATGCCTGCAACATCAATATTACCAACTGGGAAGCAGTTGCCAGCAACCGTGGATATTGGCGACGTACCGTAAAAGAGGGAACACAAAGGAGTGACATAGTGAGAAAGGAGAAATGGAAAGACAAGAAAAGACGTCAACAAGAAATTATGACATTACAACCAGCCAGGAACAGTCTTCGCTACATTTGCGGTACCTGCCAGAGGGAGTGTTTGTCCAGGATAGGACTACACAGCCACAGCAAGAGATGTATTAGGACATGAAATGTAAAAGCCGGACTAGATTATTTTATGTGCAACTCCATTGTCTCCCGAGACAAAAAGGATGCCAACAACAACATATATGGATTTCGTAGACAGGAACTGTAACAAATAAATCGTATATATATGTATGTATATATGTAAGTGTATGTGTGTGTCGCCCTCATCACTGCTTCACAACTGCTGTTCACTTATTTACATCTACATAACTTACTTGTTTCGCAAGAACAAACTAATAGAGTAAGTACTAGGCTTATCAACATAAAAAAGCACTAGGCTATGTCTCATATTTTTGTTTGCCCACTCAGTTGTATCTATCAATTTATCTTTGTATGTGTGCATGTGTGTGTGTATCTATCTATCTATCTATCTATCTATCTATCTATCTATCTATCTATCTATCTATCTATCTATCTATCTGTCTATCTATCTATCTATCTATCTATCTATCTATCTATCTATCTATCTATCTATCTATCTATCTATCTATCTATCTATCTATCTATCTATTATATATATATAGATATTATATATATATATATATATATATATATATAATATATATATATATATATATAACACCCTAAGGGAGCCTTAAATTCCAAATTAGTAATTTTTTATGATCCAAAACTTGGATCTTTATGAAATTTGGAAATTATATTCTATGCATAAGGGCCATAACGCCCATGACAATTCATATATTTTTGCTGTTGATGAAATTTTAACCATAGACATTAGACACAAATGAAGTAATATCTATAAAATTTCATCTTACAAAGTTAGAAAGACCCCTCCATGGGGACTTAACATCTACAATTTTGTCATTTTATCTAAGCAAAAATGAATACAGTTGTGCTCTTGGAAGCTGTAGGGTTACCCGAGCATAAAAGATGAGCATTATTTGTAATTCAATGGTACAACAGTGTAACAGTTTGCTTTGACATACACTTAGATTGTGATTTCTGCAATGTGCTGCATAAATTGTCAAGTAAATGAGAGGCATCTTGCCTCCACTGATTCAGTTGCAAAGTGTAGAGTAAAATTTATTTGATTGCAGACCTCCTTTCAGTCTTTTTATTATCACTCGGTCACACATAGTCCCCAGATGGTAACATTGATTTCAAGGCCTTCCCAGATGAGTGACTGGTTCTAGATTTTAAATTTATTCTGTCCAGTTACGTATCAGTATAGTGGTCATTTGCAAACTACAGAGGTGACACTTTCATTTCTCCTTAGCCCTCACGTCAAACAGTTGTTAATGTTGATTTCAGTTGGGTCACGCACTTCCAATTGCTATAGATTCGTAATGCATCTTACGGCTGTGCCTGTCACCTGGATGGTGAGGAATCCTACATTAGGAGTGGTAACGACTAGGGTAGGGTAACTGACTGCTTATTGTAATCATTCGTCTTTTGGTTTCCTGTAGCTTTGCTCCCTTTTACAAACCCAGTGAACATATATTTCCTATTTCAAAGAAATTCAAACAATAGATATAAGACCCAAGTTAAAAAGATTTTCAACAATTCAACTTCTCTGGTTGACATTAAGATGCCCACCCCCAACAGGGGCCTTAACTCTCACATTTTAGAGCTCCATGACCTTCATTTTTCAGGAACAAAATCTTTTTAACAAGTTAAATAAGACTGGAATTTTGGAATATGCGCATAAAAATCAGGATTATGGGATACATGTGGCACGATTACAATTTTTTAGGGTGTGTAAAGATTGAAATAACCCTCATCTGCAATTTTGATGAAATTCGAAACATAGATATTCCAGTTCATCACAGAAGATATAACAGAAAAGTCTAATTCTCCAATTGAATGTAATCGGGCAACGCCGGGTATCTCTGCTAGTCTCTATATATAAAACTGAAATGCGTTTTTACCGCTTGGATCGCTTTCAATGCCACTACATCCCGTCCGATTCGCTCCAAAATTTACAGGGACATGTAGAATGAGGTGACGAAGCTCGTGGGCTACCTTAGAAATCCCTATCTTAAAAGGTGTGGTTGCTAGGGGCCATCATCCTCACTCACGCTATTTCCTCCTTTCCCTCTCTTACTCCCCTTCATTTAGCCCACTCCCGTTATTTAATGTAAGAACATTTTCACTCACTCTATCTCTTAGCTTCCCATAATTTTTACTCATGTATCTCTATACAGAGAAACAAATAGTCCATCGCCATCGCCACCGCATTCTATTGTCTACCTGTCAACGCGCCCATCGACCAAATACAAACAGAACACACCAACGAGCGTTTATATACATGTGTGTGTGTGTGTGTGTGTGTGTTCTATATATAAATATGTATATATAATGTATATATACAAAGTGTATATATCTGTATTTATGTATATTAAACTTTTTAATACTTTTTGATAGTTACGTAAAGGGAACTGGTTGCTTCTTTACACTTTTTGGGTGCAACTTGGGTGCGAGACAGATAACTTTCTCTGTTAATTACGTGACCAACAGGGGTCTAACAGGGGGAAATTATGCCTAAACATGAGCGCAGCGCATGTGAACACCCGAAGTGCTTTGAGTCGGGAGAAGAATTGAGCTGTTGCAGACGTGTTGCAAAACAAGGGAGTACACGTGCAGAACAGAGGTGCATGAGTGCAATAGGGCTTGCTAGGCTGAAATACAGCGTACAGTATTGAATATCCCAGTGATTAATGCGGTAAGGCTGAGGCTGCCAGCCAGTGCTTGAGCTATTATATGCCTCGGTCGTGCAGGAACAAAAGTGTGGCATGCTGGCGCGTTGTAAGGGACAAACAACTTTCTCTATGTATGCGTGACCGACCTAGGGTCTTACAGAGATGAGTTGTGTTTACAAGGGCACATTGAGCATGAAAAACAAGCGAGAAAGGCATGTGTAGCGTATGAATGTGACAGAGATAGTGTTTTGCTGTCTGCCTTGAAGCAGACCTTTCCGTTGTTACTGCCTGATATTTATGATTGATCTTTCTAAATATTTCATTTCTCAACTTACTCAAGATCTTTTGTTGTTTATAAATGGGAGAGAGATAGATAAAGATAGAGAGTAAGAGAAAGCGAGGGAGAATCCGAGAGAAAGGAAGAGTTAGAGAGTGGGAAAGTGAGAGATAAAGGAGAGAGAAACAAAGAGGGAGAATCATCATCATCATCATCATCATCATCGTTTAACGTCCGTTTTCTGTGCTAGCACGGGTTGGACAGTTTGACAGGGGTCTGGGAAGCCAGGAGGCTGCACCAGGCTCCAGTCTGATCTGGCAGTGTTTCTACGGGTGGATGCCCTTCCTAACGCCAACCACTCTGTGAGTGTAGTGGGTGCTTTTTCGTGCCGCCACGATCGGTTGGTGCTTTTTTACGTGCCACCAGCACAGAAGCCAGTCAAGGCGGCGCTGCAATCGGCCACGTTCGGATGGTGCTTTTTACGTGCTGAAAGGAAGCAACAGAAAGTAACAACCACACTCTTACCCGCGCGTAGAGCGGGTCACCTTCAGCTATTTTATATATAATATATATATATATATATATGTATATATATATTTATATGTAATATATATTATATATATATATATGTATATATATATATATATATATATATATATATATATATATATATATAATATACATATATATATATATATATATATATATATATATATAGAGAGAGAGAGAGAGAGAGAGAGAGAAAGAGAGAGAAATATAACAACTTCTTATCTCTGACTCCACCACCCTCACCTTACCGCTCAATCTAATTATATGTCTTTATTTTAAATTATATCTACAAATTTGTCCTTATCGCGGACACAAACAACACACACACACACACATGTACACACCACACACAGATACAATGATACACGCGCGCACACACATATATAAAT
>NW_021827103.1:7500-10000 GCF_006345805.1 Octopus sinensis | reverse complement strand
ATATTATATATATATATATATATATATATATATATATATATTATATTATATTTATATATATATATATATATATATATATATATAATATATATTATATATATATATTTATATATATATATCTATATATGTGCCTATGTAAATATATATGTATGCATATACATTCATACCTACAAACATATATATATATATATGCATATGTATGTATGTATATGTTATATACATGTAAAGTTTGAGCTGTTATTGTCCTCAACTGAATTTTATATATTTTTTTCTTATCTTCACCCACCCACCCCCGCTTTTTTTTCTGCCGGTCGGCTGGATGAGGTACCAACAGGCATATTTGACCAAAAGCATATTTAAATATATATAAAAAAAAAACAAAGCAAAAGAAAAAAAAAAAACTTCATTAGCGAAAATTAAACCAACTTTCAAAGAATGGATTCAACCAGCTAGGAATTGAAGATAAGAACAGTCATGTTAATCTCAAACTTACACCATTCTCATTAATCTGTTCGCTATTCATAATTTAACTATTCTACTACAATATTAACCCGTACGTTCTTATAAAAAGTACCTCCATTATAAGTTTCATAACTTTATAGACAATGCTTTTTCCTCTTTGCTGCCAATAATTCACATGTTTATTCATTGGGAAACAATAATGCAAAGAAAAATCTTTAAAACACTTTAAAGGCTTATATTTGATGTTGAAATTATACAAAGATAAATTGATAGAGAACAGATTCGACAGCGATCGTCTGTTTGTATTCCGAAACTGATCGTCTGTACGAAAATATGAAAAGAAATCCATATCTGGACTGATGTGAATAGATGTAATGCTGTTGACATCATATAATGGTGTTATATATGTAGACAACACCGTCGAGAAAGATAAGAAAAACACATTTGTGTGTTTAAAAAATGACCAACAGAGATAGGCGCATAGATAAACAGACAAAAAGAAAGAAAAAAAAGTGAACATCAGGGAAACAGAGACATGTAGAAAGAAAGAGAGAAGGAGAGGTGAGATAGAGCGTGTAAGAAAGGGAGAGAAAGGGAGAGAGAGAGGGAGAGGGGCGGAGAGAGAGAGAGAACTGAAACAAAATAGCGGTGTTCTATGTTTGGTAAAGATCTTCCCACCTGTACGAGTTGACATGATAACTCCGTCGTTTCCATAATAGTCAGAGACACAGTAATATCACCACAAACTAATTTATAGTTGCTTTTCATATATTTTCATATATTTTAACCAAAACTTTACACAGTTTCTTTGGTACAACTATGTCTCGAGAGACCACAGTTATGTGCCATTTGTTACTCAAGATAGAAATTATATTCAATACGAGGGAGGCAACCTCAAGCCCTACAGTTACAGACAATTTTTACAATAGTACTGATGCGAAAATTCTGAGGCGTATTCGTTGGTATTAGCGTAGAATTCATGGCTTGTCCTGACGCCGTATCACTTCTCTTGGTCTAAAAAAGTGCAGAATATAGGTTTGGTACAAGTTGCGCTACCTGTTGCGCTCCACTTAGTTTATCCTATATGGTACTGACAGACATAGCGACATAGCCATCAGTACTGGATAAGGTCACCATCAATTATTTTCACTCAAATTTCTCTCTCTCACTCTTCCTCCAGCTCTCACACCCCACCCACACCCCAAACCTCACATCCGCACACCCTACATCTCCTCACCACACCACACACCACTGGACCACATCACATCACACTACCCAACACCACTTCACACATACACTAGCGCTGACCAGTTCCCGGCACTTGCACCATCATCCACATACCCACACGTTATAGACAAACTTACATAGGCACACATGCACACATCCACACGTCAAAGTTTCTAACCCCTAACCACACGCACACACTTAAAAACTCTCACGCACACACACACACGTGCATCTTCGTTTTGGGATCCCCAGTACTTTATTATTTCCCCTCCTTCCTATCTCTCCTGTCCAACTACTTTTTCCAACCAGTCACCATGATTGACCGCTAAATCCACAAGTTTTTTTTCCAATTCTCTCTCTGTTTATTTCATCGTGTTCCTTTCTGCTGAAGAGCGTAGGCTCGAAACGTAAAAGGCTTTCTCACCTTTCTGAGCGTCAGGCTAATACAATTGCTTGTTGTTTATACACCTGTCTCCGTCTTTTGTTTGTCTGTAAATTTCAACTATATATATATATATGCATGCGCACAAACGTATATGTATGTGTATATACATAGATATGTGCGCGTGTGTATGTGTTCGTGCGTGTGTGAACTTCTCTAAGAGTTTAAAATGCAATTATTTCAAATCAATTCAGTTTCATTTCGGTACTTCACATCTCACGTGCACGTATGCGAGAGTATAATTTTTCGAATCATTCTGCTTCGTTTCGTCTCGTACATTTTGAAATAATTAGTGGGCAGGCATAAAAAGAATGCAGAACCACTGATTCAGTCATTTAATGTAAAATTCATGCTTCAATTTAGTATTTT
>NW_021827103.1:0-2500 GCF_006345805.1 Octopus sinensis | reverse complement strand
AAAATAATAATAACAATTGAATTATATGTAGTAAATAATAATTAAAATCAAACTAAAGTATAATATAATCGTAGCATAACAAAAGTAAAAATAGCAATTGGTATAAAATTGCATCAATGACTTGAACTTGAATAAGTGGTTTCACATGAATGGGAATAAATTAAAAATAAAATTAGCGTGCAGAAATGGAGTAGTCCAGATGGATAATAAAAAATTAAATTAAAGAAAAGACTATTGTCTATAAAGTATACAATGTAGAGAAAAAAAGAAGATTTGAACACCTGGAGGAAAGCACCATCGAAAAGTGTCTTGGTGCGACTATGAAAGATATCTAACCAGAGGCGGTAAATTCGCCACAATAGAAGCAAGGTTCGAGTCAACGGAGCGTGCAAGGGAGTACTCGACTCGAACTTGCAAAGTGGAAATATTTTATTTTTACCTTTATATTTGGGACGTAGGAATTGCCGGATAAAAAATTAAAATGTCCCCCCCCCCCAGAAGTTGCGGTAGGCTGGATTGTAGCCACACTTCTATACAAGAGGAAGGACAAGATACAATTGATCGAAATTGCAAGATACGGGCTAACAATTCCAGTCTGTTATATATTTTGAGTATTGTTATCACTAGCGATATCAAGATATAACTTTGTATTTTGTATTTTATGTGTAGATGTATATATATAGATGTGCATGTACTATATAACACATATATATACACATATATACATGCACTAACACTATGACCCGGCAACGACGGGTCATAATGCTAGTATATATATATATATATATAATATATATATATATATATTATATATATACGAGGGACGTTCAATAAGTAATGCCCCTGACCCACTTGCAGTTGTTTGATCTAGCTGAAATTTTGCATGTGCATTTATGTATATCTCTATAGATTAAGTGGCAAATTACAGCTCTGAACTAATTGTGGTTTTTGATTTACAGGTGTTTGAACTGAGTCAAGTGTGAAATGGAGCCTGTTGAGTGTCGAGCAATGATCCGGTTTTTGTATTTGAAAGGACGCACACCACTGGAGACTTTTGACGAAATGAAAGTAACTTACAGTGATGATGCCCCATCATATGACCTTGTAAAACGCTGGCATCGTGAATTCAAACATGGTCGGAAGTCTGTGGAAACAGCTCCCAGATGTGGTCGCCCCCTTCTGCTATTGATGAGGCATTTGTCCGTCAAGTTGAGGCTGCCATTTTGGAAGATCGACGCATAACTATTCGCCAAATAGCCCATGAGATCAAGATTAGTACCGGGTCTGTGGAAACTATCATTCATGACCATTTGCATATACAAAAGGTGTCTGCCAGATGGATTCCCAGGTTGCTCATACCTTTCCAGAAGCAAGAACGCGTCGAGTGCTCGAGGATGAATTTGGAGATGTGCCAAGAAGATGAGTCAAAAGTTTTCAAAAGACTGATTACACAGGATGAAACCTGGGTCCATCACTATGATCCAGAGACCAAAGCCCAGTCAATGCAGTGGAAGTACCGTGACTCACCTCCTCCAAAGAAGGCAAGGGTGTAGCCCTCCGCTGGCAAGGTCATGCTCACAGTCTTCTGGGACCAGGACGGAGTAGTGATGACAGATTTCCTGGCAAAGGGTACCACAATTACAGGAGCCTATTATGCTTCACTTTTGAGGAAATTAAGAGAAGCTATCAAAATCAAGAGGCGGGGCAAGATCAGCAAAAGCATCTGCCTCCTGCAGGACAATGCTCCGGTCCACAACTCACGTTTCGCCAGATCAAAAGCACAGGCGTGCGGCTATGAACTCCTCCCCCATTCCCCCCTACTCTCCTGACCTTACACACTCTGATTTTCACCTCTTTCCAGCCATGAAGTTGTTTTTGAAAGGAAAGCGTTTCCCAGATGATGTAGCCTTGATTTATGAAGTCAAGTCGTGGCTGGAGGGCCAGGCTAGAGTCTTCTACAAAAACGGTCTCCAGAGCTGCATAAAACGATGGGAGAAATGCGTAACTCTAGATGGTTCTTATGTAGAAAAAGACTAATAACTGTGCCAAGTTTCGTTGCTCTACTTCTATGGGAAGTGGGTCAGGGGCATTACTTATTGAACGCCCCTCGTATATATATACTCTCTGTGGGTTTTTTTAACAATGAAGACCAGTGAAAGAGACTTGGACGAGAGTACACGAATTCCCTTTATAGTTTTGCTTATTGATATATAAGGACACTCATGACTTAAATATTGGCAATGAATCATGCAATTTAGATTTATATCACACTGTATTATCACATCCATCAATCTATCTATCTATCTATCTATCTATCTATCTATCTATCTATCTATCTATCTATCTATCTATCTATCTATCATCTATTTATCTATCTATCTATCCATCAATCTATCTATCTATCTATATCTATCTATCTATCTATCTATCTATCTATCTATCATCTATCTATCTATCTATCTATCTATCTATCTATCCATCTATCTATCTATTTATCTAT
>NW_021827102.1:2500-10000 GCF_006345805.1 Octopus sinensis | reverse complement strand
CTTATCGCAAACCATATTATCATCATCGTCGTCATCGTTGTCGTCATCATTATCGTCACTGTTATCATTCACAATATTATCGACGTCGTTATCATTTATATACTTGTAAACAATGAGATAAGAAACCTTTTTATAATTATTGTAAGGAGGGTGGTAGGATGCCAAAATCGGTTGAGTGCCGGTAAAATGCTTGTGGTATTCGTACCGGCGTTTGTGTGTGTGTGTGTATGTGTGTGTGCGTGTTCAAAGTTCAAATCACGGCGAGATCAACGTTGCCTCTCGTCTTTCCGGGGTCGATAAAACTGAATCAAAAATATTGGTGGGTCGATATATAATCAAGTGTACCCTCCCCTCAGATTTTTTTTAGCCTTGTGTCAATGTGTAAGGGTTGGTAAAATCTGTATTTAGTTTATGTTCTTTATCCTCTGAGTTCAAATCCCGCCAAGGCCAATAAACTACCAGTCATTCCAATAAAATACCAGTTAAGTACTGGGGTTGATTTAATCGCTTATACCCCTCGCCCATATTCCTGACCTATCACGTACATTAGAAACGATGGGCTCAACTTCACCTTTCACTCCCGCGTAAAGTACCAGTCAAGTACTGGGTTGATACTGTGGGTTGTCTCCTCCCTTAAAAAGCCAATTAGAAGCAATTACTTTTATTATTACTATGACAGCTGTTTTGTTTAAAAGGAAAAACCCGCGCCCCAGTTTCTATTCCTGCTGGTAGCCTCTAAAAAAGTTACTCGTGCATTGAGGATAAATGATAAAGGTTGCATACTAAAATATTCTTTCCTCTCAGTATTTGAGCTGTCGGCGTGTAGCTATTGCAGTTATTGTTACTGTTGTTGTAGTTATTGTTGTATGTCTTCCGGTTCTTTACATCCTGAGTTCAAATGCCGCCCAGGGACAGAAGTAATCCATCGATATTGTTAGATGACATAATTCACCTACACAACCTTCCCTCATGGCATAGTTGAAGAGGCTAGGCTGAAAAAGACACTCTGCATACCATTACCGAAAGATCACCGGGTCTGCTTTGCCTTTCCATCCTTTCGAGATGGATCAAATTAAGTACCAGTCAAATATTGGAGTCAATGTAACGGACTCACTGCCCCTAAACCTGCTGACCTTGTACCTAACCCAGAAACAACAATTATTGCTGTTAAGGTGGTGGACTGGTAGAATCGTCAGAATGTCACGTCTTGCGATATTTCGTTGTGTCACTCTACATTCTGAGTTCAAATCTGGTTGAGAGCAACTTTGCCTTTTATCCATATGAGGTTTATATGACTGAGTACATGCCAAAACACTGATGTTGTTGGTATAGACTAACACCTTCCCCCTCAATTCAGGCCTTGTACATGTGTTACTTAGTAACAATAATTACTGATGATATTCAAGTTGAAGTTATTTAGCATCAGGTTAACCCAGGTGAACCGTGATCGAGCAAATCTAAGATCAGTGCTTTCTTTGCTATGATTGTCCTATCTTTTCGATGTGTACCGAGCATTATCTAAGAGTCCTCCTCTTTGACTGCTATTTCTAGCAGGACGAGCAACTGAGTAGAAACTGTTGTTAAAAACGATGGAAATTGTCAAGATATTGGTGTGCAGACTCTTTACATTTTTCTGCCATAAGTTTCCGCCCTTAAATTTCATGCCCGGTAGACGTTGGTTCTTCGACTATTTTCGGGGACTGGTTTAATAAATAATAATAATAATAATAATAATTAGCCCTAATGAATTGAGTTCTATTCCACTGTGGCTCTTAGTTTTACAAAATAACCCTCAACCCCAAAATAAACCCACGAATAGGTAAAGATAGAAATAGTCCTGAAGATATCACCATGTTGGCCTCGGCGATAGACACGTTACAAAAATGTATAGCCACTTTGAAAAGTAGCAAATTTTCAGTGTTTTTTTTTTTTTAGATCCGCAGTCGGGTTTTTTTTCAATTTTTTTTTTTTTAATCTCTTCTTTCAATCTGCTGTGACTGGGAGTTCGTTATCCACTGAATTGCCCACTTTAAAACAGCCGCTGATTTTAGCGGAAGACACCCTGCAAAATACTAGGAATTGCGTATTTGCGTCTTCTGACAGAATTAACAGTCAAATTGTCTCCCTGTCATCTTATAAGGAGGGTGACGTTGTGGGTGGTGAGGCTAGCTGGCCGAATCGTCAGCGCGCCGGGCGAAATGCTTAGCGGTATTTCGGCTGCCGTAACGTTGCGAGTTCAAATTCCGCCGAGGTCGACTTTGCCTTTCATCATTTCGGGGTCGATAAATAAAGCACCAGTTACG
Source organism: Octopus sinensis (assembly GCF_006345805.1). NCBI lineage: Eukaryota > Metazoa > Mollusca > Cephalopoda > Octopoda > Octopodidae > Octopus > Octopus sinensis. Next base: position 7,697 of record NW_021827102.1, on the reverse strand, counting down.
CACTGGGGGTGATGTAATCGACTTAATACCTATGTTTGTCCCCTCTATGTTTAGCCCCTTGTGGGTAATAAAGAAATAGGTATGTATATATATAGTCTGATCGACCAGAATTAACTTCGGACTAAACAACAACAACCACAACAACAACAAAAAACCAGCTAGGAATTACGTACTACGCAACCACAACATTCACAGCGTACGTAGAAGTTATGCTGAAAGCAAGCTAAACAGCGCGCAAACACACACGTAAAAGCACTCAGACACCACAGTCACTGCCCTTGCTTCTACAGTCCTCTCCCCACCAAACACCCAGACACGTAATCTACAGTGCACCCAAAACAATATTACAATAACTGTCTTAGAAAACATACTCAGTCAGCACACACACCACACCACACACACACACACACATATATATATATAGCAGCAGCAGTAACCTCATTAGCCTCTTAAACACTATGTTAGGATGTATTTATTACACGACCAGAAGATATACTTTGAACAACGTCTATCGCACATCGACAAAGTCCGTCCACCATGCCCGGCTGTCTCTACCTTTCGACCCGCTAGAAATAACAGTCAAATCTCTTTCATAAATAATAATAATTATAATAATTATCATTTCTACTCTGAGCACAAAGCCTTGAAAATTTTGGGTGTGGGGAGCGGAGTAGTCGATTACATCGATCCAGTGCATAGCTGGTACTTATTTAATCGATCCCGAAAGGATGAAAGGCAAAGTCGACCTCGGCAGTATTTGAACCCAGAGCGTAAAGACGGACGAAATGTTGCTAAGCATTCTATCCGGCGTGCTTATCGATTCTGCCAGCTCACTGCCTACTACAAATAATAACCCCCTCATCATCATCGGCGCCACCATCGTCGTTGTCATCATTCGCATTCTCGAGGGAGCGTCTATGCGGTTGCTTAATCCGCTAGAAATGTCAGCTATATTTCCCTCAATCACGGGATATATAAAACGTACTGCATTATATAGAACAAGACAGATTGTGTAAAGTAGCCTTAAATACGGCTAAAAATGTCGAGATGGTCATAGATGGAGTGAGCTCCTATGAATGTAGGTCAACTGATTTACATAGAGATTAAACAACCACAAGTTAAAGTAATATTTTAGGCGTGGGATATATAGACAGAAAGGGTTAAGCGTTGAGTTAATTATTTTGTCTCACCATTATCTGAGTTCGAATACAGGCTAGTTGAATTCGCTTTTCAATGCCCCAGGGATGACACCATTCCCTTATAAATCTATAACTTTGTACTGGTGTGAGAAATCATTAGCAACAAGAATTGAAGACTATAGTTGGAGAGACAAAAATTACAGCATTGTACCAAATGTTTTACAGTGTTTCTATGTTTCTCCTGCCACGTACAGAGTTCAAACTTGGCCTGAGTTGACTTAAACTTTTCGCCTCTTTGGTGCTCGATGAATTTAGTAGCCGTTCAGATTGTACTTGGGCTAAGGCGGAGAGCTGGTAGAAACGTTAGCACATCGGGCGAAATGCTTAGCAGTATTTCGTCTGCCGTTACGTTGTGAGTTCAAATTCCGCCGAGGTTGACTTTACTTTTCATCCTTTCGGGGTCGATAAATTAAGTACCAGTTACGCACTGACTGGGGTCGATGTAATCGACTTAATACCTATGTCTGTCCTTGTTTGTCCCTTCTATGTTTAGCCCCTTGTGGGTAATAAAGAAATAGGTATTTCGTTTGCTGTTACGTTCTAATTCAAATTCCGCCGAGGTCGACTTTGCCTTTCATCCTTTCGAGGTCGATAAATTAAGTACCATTTGCGTACTGGGGTCGATCTAATCGAACCTCCCCCAAAATGTCGGGCCTTGTGCCTAGACTAGGAAAGATTGTACTTGATCTAATTCAATCTGTTGAATATCTCTCTTGTGCAAATTTGCAGCATTTTACCTTTACCAGTGTAAATTGGCGTAGTAACATATATCGTATTCGCGAGTAAACTAGGTTCGCAACCTACCTTTTTGTTTCAATTCCCAGATAGGGTAGTTAAACAGATTTTATTTATTTATTTAGTATTGTAATTGGTGAACTATAGCGTTGTTGGTTATAGGTTTCTAACGGACCACTTAGTGATTCGCTGCTTTAAATTAAGTTCTAAGTTAAATATCTATTGGTTTCCAACTTACACAGGTTAAAGAATTTTTAGAAAACTCATTATTACTAAGGAAAAATTAAATTGGCTAATATGATGTCCTTGAGTTAAGATGGCGAGCTGGCAGAATCGTAACTGCTCCGGGCAAAATACTTAACGGCATTTCGTCCGTCTTTACGTTCTGAGTTATAATTTCGCCGAAGTCGATTTTGCCTTTCATCCTTTCGGAGTCGATGAAACACGTACCAGTTGGGCACTAGGATTGATGTAAACGACTTATGCCCCCCCCCCACCACCACCAAATCACTTGTGCTAAAATTTGAAACCAATATTATGACTTGGTGGCAAAAGAGAACCTCAAACTTAATATCTGGTTCAATCTCTCCCGTACATATAGAATCTAGCATGATAACTTGTGGAGGCGCAATGGCCCAGTGGTTAGGGCAGCGGACTCGCGGTCATAGGATCGCGGTTTCGATTCCCAGACAGGGCGTTGTAAGTGTTTATTGAGCGAAAACACCTAAAGGCTCCACGAGGCTCCGGCAGGGGATGGTGGTGATCCCTGCTGTACTCTTTCACCACAGCTTTCTCCCATTCTTACTTCCTGTTCCTGTTGTACCTGTATTTCAAGGGGCCGGCCTTGTCACTCTCTGTGCCACACTGAATATCCCTGAGAACTACTACATTAAGGGTGCACGTGTCTGTGGAGTGCTCAGCCACTTACACGTTAATTTCACGAGCAGGCTGTTCCGTTGATTCGGATCAACTGGAACCCTCATCGTCGTAACCGACGGAGTGCTTCCATCAGCATGATAACTTATGTTACCTATGAACGCGCTTTATCTTCTTGCATTTCTTGTTTATGAAATTTCATGTCTGACAGGCCGCTTGTGTCAATGAATTCTGACCTAAATTTTATCAACCCGACCATTCAGTTATGTTGCCGACACTATTGCATCTATTTACTACGAATGATTGCTGAGCCTCTCGCTGTTCTACTGAGATGAAATCGCCATCTTTCTTTCCTTAACTGTCTGCCCCTTATGCAAAATTAAGCATCTCAGCTAGACATGAGCTGCTACCATGATGAGCATAGATCACCAAAATCGTTCCCCAATAGAACCATGATGACCAAACCCCGTTCATTGACAAAACAAAAGACCCCTTGAACCTTTACACATATCAAGGAAATAGCCTTATATTGCATTCTCCAATATTCAGTTGAGATTTTCAAACGTTGCAAATGATAGCTCTCACAATTTCAAGCCTTTCATGGTTCCAACACATGTAAATAATATTGACAAAAATACATTACAATGACGAGGTTTCCTTATCAAGGGACAGACAATACTTTAGCTTTGATCAGTCGCTCACTCTCAGCGACTGATCAAATAATATCTACATTGGGATTCTCCTCAACATTGCCTTTTTACACTTAGAATGAAAAGCAGTCACATGATCTTATGCAGCGATTCCGAAATTGATGGAAGAAAAGTAGGAAAGTATTTTCAAACTGGAATTTATAAGACTACATTATCCAATATATTTCATTGAGGGAGATTTTGTTGTAATATCTAGCAGGTCGAGTAATTACCAAGAAGCTCCTTTGATATCTATATATAAAACTTGCAGAGAGTTGATGTTTTCCAGTGGTAGAGCAGTGAACAACATAATACTGTAAAAATAGGTATAACCTTCACTACAGCTTGTTCACAGTACCGAACCCAATTCTTAGAGAGTTGCTGCATGATTTCAGCCCCAAGAAAGTCTTGACTGAGCAGACGTATGGTCAAAAATGTTCCTGCTATGACCCATCTTCTTGTATGATTTGAAAGATATTTGGTTGTTATTTTTAGCAAGTTGAGCAGCCTCATTGTGACTTCTTTCATTGGCTCAGCTGTACACAGTAATTTATGGTGATATATGCTACAAAAGCTTCCAACTTCCACGTCATGAACATCCCACAAGAGTTAGCAACTCCCACGTCATCAGTATCCCACAAGAGCTGGCCATTTCTACACCATCAATAGCCCACCATACCTTGCTGCTTCCACGCCAACAATATCCATACATCTAGTAACTTCCACATCAGTATTCCACTAGAGGTAGCAACTTCCACACCATCAATATTCCGACTCTTTTTAATCTTATCTCTATTATTACAACGAAGAGACCTCAACACGATCGATCGACCGGTGAGGGACGACAACGAAACCTCCCTCTCGAACACTTTTATGAAATGAAAATGGAACATTGTATGTATGGATATATGTAGACGAAAATAAGACGTGTGATAGTCATGACTAAAACACCCTTGATCATAGATATTCTCCATCCAATTGAGGGCCTGACAAGGAGGTTTTTGTCTTGAGGGAAGCTTAGGACACGATTGAATGAAACATGTTTCTTTTCTCGTTCTTTTTTCTTTCTTTGCTTCTTTTTTTTTACTCGTGATTGTTATTTTCTCGGTCATCCTCTCTTTGTAGATGGCAGTCTCAGCGAACTCAACCAAAAGGCCGGTTAAACCATACAACGCTAATGTTGTTTACATTGTACTATTTACAAAATTTAAATTCGCAAGCATTTACACGTAACATGACAGTTGGAGGGAGGAATGGGGGGGAAACTTTGGCTTGTGGTTGTGTGATTAAGAATTTCGCATGACAACGACGCGATTCCGCCTTTGATCCTCACCTTCGACAGGTGTGTTTTACTTATAGAAGTATATTGACTAATAAATGTAAGCAGAATTTCGTAAATGGAAACTGGGTAGCAGTCCGTCACATTCGATGGGAAAAAATATTAAAATTGCCGATCGAAGTTCTTTGCGATATTTGTTCCGCTGCAACTTACAAACACTCCCTTGCCACCTTTGCCGTTAAAACTGTGAACCAGTAATTAGCCTGCTGGAAACCTGCAACCCACGACACTATTGTTTTACGAACTACGTTATAATATAAACAAATGAATAAATAAAATAGTTGTTGACCACGGGCGAAGTGTGTAAGTACAGGGAATGACATTCGAAACCGTGATCTTTCAATCGGCAGTCCAGCATA
>NW_021827101.1:0-11045 GCF_006345805.1 Octopus sinensis | reverse complement strand
ATAATGATTAGGTATAAATACCTATTTCTTTCTTACCCACAAGGGGCTAAACAGAGAGGGGACAAACAAGGACAGACATAGGTATTAAGTCGATTACATCGACCCCAGTGCGTAACTGGTACTTAATTTATCGACCCCGAAAGGGTGAGAGGCAAAGTCGACCTCGGCGGAATTCGAACTCAGAACGTAACGCAGACGAAATACCTATTTCCTATTTCTTTATTACCCAAAGGGCAAAACACAGAGGGGGAAACAAGACAGACTAGGTATTAAGTCGATTACATCGACCCCAGTGCGTAATGGTACTTAATTTATCGACCCCGAAAGGGTGAGAGGCAAAGTCGACCTCGGCGGAATTCGAACTCAGAACGTAACGCAGACGAAATAACTATTCCTATTTCTTTATTACCCACAAGAGGCTAAAAACAGAGAGGACAAACAAGGACAGACATAGGTATTAAGTCGATTACATCGACCCCAGTGCGTAACTGGTACTTAATTTATCGACCCCGAAAGGGTGAAAGGCAAAGTCGACCTCGGCGGAATTCGAACTCAGAACGTAACGCAGACGAAATACCTATTTCCTATTTCTTTATTACCCACAAGGAGCTAAACACAGAGGGGACAAACAAGGACAGACATAGGTATTAAGTCGATTACATCGACCCCAGTGCGTAACTGGTACTTAATTTATCGACCCCGAAAGGATGAAAGGCAAAGTCGACCTCGGCGGAATTTGAACTCACAACGTAACGCAGACGAAATACCGCGAAGCATTTCGCCCGGCGTGCTAACGTTTCTGCCAGTGAATTAGCTGACACATTCGTCTATGGCTGATCAAGTCACGGATATAACTCTTAGCGATTGTACTTTTTGGGGCGTCGTCAGCAGAAATGTAGCTTTCATCAGGGCTTACTCTCCATGCAGCATCCTTTGATGATGAGTATTGAGTTGTTCGGCAAACCAAGTTACATAGTTTTGTGGCTTACTTCCCAACCACATAGTTCCGGGTTCAGTCCCACTGCATGGCACCTTGGGGAAAGTATCTTCTACTATAGTCTCTGGTCGATTAAAGCTGTGGGAGTAGATTTGGTAGGTGGAAACTGAAAGAAGCCCGTCGTATATATATATATACACATAAATATAAGAGAGTTACCGCTAAGTGGTTAACTCTAGTGCTGAAAATAGCTCCTTATTAAATTAATATCTAATTTTTCACCCTCATTTATGAAAATATATATATATATATATATGTGTGTGTGTGTGTGTATGTGTGTGTGTGTGTGTGTGTGAGCATGTATGTGTTTGTGTGTGTGTGTGCTCCCCGTCACCGCTTGACAACCGGTGCTGGTGTGTTTACAGCACTGTAACTTAGCAGTTCGGCCAAAGAGACCACTAAGTTGCTGGGACGTGAACACACAACACTAGCTGTCAAGCAGAGACGAGGGACAAACACAGATATAGACACACACATACACACACGCACCACATATTTACATACATATTGTTACATATACATATACATATACATATACTGTTATTCTCCGTTGTCCTGTTTATATTTTGTACTGTCGTTACTGTCCTGTTTTTGTTACCATTTTTACCCCGCAAAAAAATCTCAAATTTTATGTAATTTGATTTCTGCGGGAAGGAAAATTTCAATGAAGTCATGTCTCGCCTTGACCTTCGAAACGTAGAGTAGATGAAATTAAGGCGACTGAAGAAGGGGAATTTTCCTTGTTTTGTATGTCCTGTACTCTATTTTTTCGTTGTTTAAAAAAATGTCCATTTCCTCGGTTTTGTGTTTATGTTTTCGTTTCTCATTGTATTCGACGTTTTTTTGGTGTCCTGTACCCATATATGCATGTATATATATACATGTAGAGATAGGTACGTACATATATCTATGTATATATGCATATGTTTTTTTTATATAATATATTATTATATATAGATATATATATATATATATACACACATACAACGAGTTTTTATCAGCTTCCATCAATCACATCCACTAAAAAGGCTTTTATTGGCTGTGGGCTATAGAAGACACCCAATGTGTCACACAATGGGAATGAAACCGGAACCATGTATGTGCGCGTCTGTGTGTGTGTGTGTGTATATGTAGAAAGTTAGCGTGTAAGTGCCCGAGTATTCCGCAAACCCCTCCCAACGGGATGTACGTCAAGGCTGTATCTTTATATTTACAGATACAATCCCTTTAGATGAGCTTCTATGCAGTTTCAGTCAACTCATTGATTGTCACTCATTAGTCAACCCCTGAGGCAATATAAAATGACATTAACCAGGAGTCAACTCATTGATTGTCACTCATTAGTCAACCCCTGAGGCAATATAAAATGACATTAACCAGGAGTCAACTCATTGATTGTCACTCATTAGTCAACCCCTGAGGCAATATAAAATGACATTAACCAGGAGTCAACTCATTGATTGTCACTCATTAGTCAACCCCCGAGGCAATATAACATGACACTTACCCAGGAGTCAACTCATTGATTGTCACTCATTAGTCAAACCCTGAGGCAATATAAAATGACATTAACCAGGAGTCAACTCATTGATTGTCACTCATTAGTCAACCCCCGAGGCAATATAAAATGACATTCACCAGGAGTCAACTCATTGATTGTCACTCATTAGTCAACCCCCGAGGCAATATAAAATGACGTTTACCCAGGCCGCCACGCAGCAAGTTCGATCCTGGGACAGTGCAGTTGCGAAGCGAACGTCTTAATAATACGGCCATGATACACCTAGTTTCCTATGGATGGATGGAAGCACTCCGTCGGTTACGACGACGAGGGTTCCGGTTGATCCGATCAACGGAACAGCCTGCTCGTGAAATTAACGTGTAAGTGGCTGAGCACTCCACAGACACGTGTACCCTTAACGTAGTTCTCGGGGATATTCAGCGTGACACAGAGAGTGACAAGGCCGGCTCTTTGAAATACAGGTACAACAGAAACAGGAAGAAAGAGTGAGAGAAAGTTGTGGTGAAAGAGTACAACAGGGACCACCACCATTCCTGCCGGAGCCTCGTGGAGCTTTAGGTGTTTTCGCTCAATAAACACTCACAACACCCGGTCTGGGAATCGAAACCGCGATCCTACGACCGCGAGTCCGCTGCCCTAACCACTGGGCCATTGCGCCTCCACAGACTTCCTATATGCTATCAAACTAAATACAAACGTTCTGTTAATCTAATTTCCCGCTACCATTCATTGAATGGTTGTGGGAAATTAGATCAATAGATTATTTGATTACAAAAGAGTTGTTGGCTCCATATTTACGTACCAAAAGCTGGCTTTGATGACGTCTAATATTTTCAGTATATGAGACGTGGCCATTACGTCATCATTTCAAGTTTCGTTATGTAAGAGATAAAAGGAAGGCACACCCACACCATATAGTCGCGTCTTTTTTCTAGCTGATGGCCTGTAAATATGTAAATATTTACTTGTATTTTTAATAGTCATAAACGTAGTAGTAGTAGTAGTAGTAGTAGTGTTGATGGTGGTGATGGTGTTGCTGCTCCACCTGCGAGTGCTAATGTTGGTGGTAGCAGCAGCAGCAGTAGTAGTAATAGTAGTAGTTGTAGTAGTAGTAGTAGTTGTAGTAGTAGTAGTGGTGGTGGTGGTGGTGGTGGTGTTGGTGTTGTTGTTGGTGGTGGTGGTGGTTGGTGTTGCTAGTAGTAATAGTAGTAGTGGTAGTAGTGGTAGTGGTAGTAATGGTAATGGTAGTAGAGGTAGTGGTAGTAGTGGTAGTGGTGGTAGTAGTGGTAGTGGTAGTAGTGGTAGTGGTGGTAGTAGTAGTAGTAGTAGTAGAGGTAGTGGTAGTAGTGGTAGTGGTGGTAGTGGTGGTGGTAGTAGTATAGTAGTAGTAGTAGTAGTAGTAGTAGTAGTAGTAGTAGAGGTAGTGGTAGTAGTGGTAGTAGTGGTAGTGGTGGTTGTAGTAGTAGTAGTAGTAGTAGTGGTGGTTGTAGTAGTAGTAGTAGTAGTAGTAGTAGTAGAGGTAGTGGTAGTAGTGGTAGTGGTTAGTAGTAGTAGTAGTAGTAGTAGTAGTAGTATAGTAGTAGTAGTAGTAGTAGTAGTAGTGGTAGTAGTAGTTGTAGTAGTAGCAACAACAATAGCAAGCCATTCCGCTTCAATACTTGCGACGACAATAACAATTAATCGCAACGATATCGGTTTTGACGAGGCAGAAAGCCGAGTTTATTATTTCGGTCGTGGAGAAGAAAAAGGGAAACGGCATAGCCCCGAACCAAATGGCATAGCCCCGAACCAAATTGCATCTTAAAGCATTTAATTCTGTCATAATTCTTACTTTCTGAGATCAATTACTTATGAGATTGACCTTACATTTGCTTCCCTCGGGGGTCGAAGGCAATGAGAGATAACCAACTCAACCATCTGCTTTTAGCCCTGAGATTCGTAGCTAATCTGATGGGTGTGTTTCTGGTCAACATGAGTTTGTTTGCTAAGGGCCACATGTTTGCCATGCAGATCTTTCTGCACACACCGACCAGTGCTTCATACGCTTTCATCTTAGCCATCAATTTTACTTTCTTTGCAACAACAGTTGTCACGTTTCTTTGCCGTTTCTTTGCCTCAACTCGAGATTCGTGTTTGTGTTGTGAAATTGCTAATAATCGGTGAGCTTTGTGATTGAACAAATAGAGTGACTAGTGGATTAAATAACGGATTTAGTAATTTCCCTTTTTTGCTCCTTTGCGATTAAATAAGATTCCAGCTTTGTTCGCCACTGCTCCGCTTATTATTGAATTGAGTTTGTTTTGTGGAGAGAGCTTTTTTGTGTACGTGCACGTCCAGTCACCACCGACAGAACGATCCAGGCTAATCGACTAGAGATAATTATTAAAGATATGGAAGAAAATACTTGTAGATTAGTAAATATAAGTATTCCCTCTGATAAAAATATATCTGTAAAGGAATTTCACACACCAAGTAAATATAAGAACCTGGAAACTGAAATACAAAAGATGAGAAATCTTAAATCGAGAACTCTTTCTGTTATTGTAGGTGGTCTAGGTATGATAAAAAAAGGGATGTCAGAAACATCTAGATAACATCCCAGGAGAATCATGTCTCAGAGAAATCCAAAAGAGTGTGCTGACAAGTACTGTCCACATCCTTAGAATAAATCTATTCATTTAAATGCCTGTGTTGTATTAAATGAAGATTTTTGCTACTTCCCCTTCCCAAGCTTTCAGTCATACTGTAACATCTCTTGTCCTTCACTCGCCCCAGGACACTAGGTGTGTCTCGGCAAGTGACTGCAACAAACATGCAGATTATAAGTAAAATAATAATAATAATATCGTGACGCATATTTGCCATTTGAATATGGCTAACCCCTAAGGGTGGATGCTACTGTAGTTTGTAGCCCCAAGAAGATATCTCCTCCAGCTGGCTATAGACACACTATCTGTGTCCTCTCAGTATTTGTGAAGGGAAGTCATCCTCTCCGTCTTCAACTCATGATACACACAAACTCGCGTTTCAAGGTGTTTACCTATCTTCAGCGTGTGACAATCATGGTTGTCGACGAGAAGTCAGCTCCCTTCACAAATACATATACTTTTTCCAGTGTCGATTGATACTGATATTGAAAAAGTGAAATCAAACAATGATAAATCTCAGAGCGAGTTATAAACAGTAGCGGTAACACATCGTGACGCATATTTGCCATTTGAATATGGCTAACCCCTAAGGGTGGATGCTACTGTTGTTTGTAGCCCCAGGAAGATATCTCCTAATAATAATAATAATAATAATAATAACAACAACAACAACAACAACAACAACAACAAGAGCATTCAGAGAACGCAAACCTCCGCCAAATCAACAACGTCCTCTCAACGATTAACGATTTGATGATTTTTAAAATGAGAGTATTTGAAATAAGATCTTTCAATGAATAACATGAGACCTTTTAGTTTTCTCTTCTCTTCAATTCTGGTCTTCCTTTAGTATTCCTGTTGTTTTAGATCGATGTATAGATGTGTGTATATATGTAAGTATGCTGTAAAGTGTTAAAATCTATGTGTAATCTCATTGGTGAATTAAGAGAATCGTTATACTATCCGATGAAATGTCTCGCTGTATTTAGTTACGGCTTTTTTATGGTCTGGCCTCCTGTGATAGTCAACATTGCGTTTCATCAAGCTGGGTTCGATAAAAAGTACCGATCAAGCGAGAAAATCGTTGGAATTGACTGCCCATCCTCTCCAAATTCTGGCATTTTGCCTATATTTGAATCAAGATTGAAAAGACTGCTGGTAAGGCCCCCATCAACTTTAAGCTTTAGACAAACAGAAAAATGAGAAGGAAAGGTAGGTTGAGAAAGTTGAAGGAGGGTGGGGAGAATAGCCTGGGTGAATGGCTGTACTATAGGTGTGCCTTTGTGGGATGAAAAACATACAACTAGGAGAGGGAGGACACTTACCTAAGTGATCAGAATAATCAGTTGAATCCATTGGTTGACCCCTAGAAGGCTGGACCTCATGGGGATGTTTTATTCCGTGACTAATTGTATATATTTTTTCTTCTTTTACTTTGATTTTGTTACTTGTTTTCTCTTAGAATCGCCTTTGCGTAAACCCTCACCATTTGATAATGTCCTTTCACCATTGTTCCTATGGCAAATAAAAGAAATTACTGTTATTATCTTTATTTTCAATAGCATCTTCTTTCAGTTCTGTTTCCATTTCTTGCCGAGTGTCTTCCCGACACCTAGAGCAGAGAAACGTACTGTATACATCGGTAGGCCATTAAAAGAAACACACCAGATTGTTCATTTACAGAGCCATGTGAAAGAGAAAAAGGGGAAGTCAGAGAGCAAAAGTAAACAATAAAAAATAGACAAGTAAACAAATAAAATAGAGGAGGGAAAAAGAAAAGAAAATTCACAACGACAATACTCTTCTCAATAAGTGTGACCAGTTACCAGTTAAGACAATCTTTTGCACTTCTTGTATGGATGGTAAGCCAGGGACCGTTCTTCAATAATTTTCAGTTCTTTCTTTAATTATTCCAAGTGCTCCTACAATCGCTGGTATTGTCTAAGGCGGCGAGCTGGCAGAAACGTTCGCACGCGGGGCGAAATGCATAGCCGTATTTCGTCTGCCGTTACGTTCTGAGTTCAAATTCTGCCGTGGTCAACTTTGCCTTTCATCTTTTCGGGGTCGATTAAATAAGTACCAGTTACGCACTGGGGTCGATGTAATCGACTTAATCCGTTTGTCTGTCCTTGTTTGTCCGCTCTATGTTTAGCCCCTTGTGGGTAATAAAGAAACAGGTATTTGAACCGTCTTGAGATACCATACCTTTTCGATTTCAATTAGCAAATCTTTATATTTTCTGAGCTTATCAAATTCTTTTGCCGAGATATTATGGTCACCAGTCTATGCTCATGTCAATCAATAAACAGACTTCATTGCTTTTGTCTTTCACAACAATATCTGGTTTATTTGTTTTGATAGTCCGGTCCGTACATACTGGAAAGTCTCAAAGAATCGTTACATTTTCTCCCCCAGTTACAACCTCAGGATGGTGCTTGTACCATTTGTTAGCAGTTTTGATTTTATAATGCCGATACATTATCCAGTGTAGATATTGGCCAACTCTGTCATGTCTTGATTTGTACTCTACAGGTACTAAAAACTTACAGCCAGAGATGAGGCGGTCGACTTATCCTTTCGTCCTTTCGAGATCGACAAAATAAGTACCAGTTGAACACGGAATCTATGTAATCGACTTGTACCTGCCTTAAAATAGCTGGCCTTGTGCTAGGCACTTCGCCCGGTGTGCTAACGATTCTGCCAGCTCACCGCCATTTTTGAGTTTGAATATTGTCTAAGCTAACTTTATCTTTCATCCTTTCACGCTCGCAGTTGACTACTGGGGTCACTGTAATCAACTAACCCCCTCCCCCTTAAAAATTACGGACCTCTTGCGAAATTTTAAACCATTATTATTGTCGCTATTATTATAATGCAATGAAGCCGGCAAGCTGGCAGAATCGTTAGCACGCCGGGCGAAATGCTTAGCGGTATTTCGTCTACCGTTATGTCCTGAGTTCAAATTCCGCCGAGGTCATCTTTGCCTTTCATCCTTTCGGGGTCGATAAATTAAGTACCAGTTACGCACTGGGGTCGATGTAATCGACTTAATCCGTTTGTCTGTCCTTGTTTGTCCCCTCTGTGTTTAGCCCCTTGTGGGTAGTAAAGAAATAGGTATTTCGTCTGTCTGCACGTTCTGAGTTCAAATTCTGCCGAGGTCGACTTTGCCTTTCATCCTTTCGGGGTCGACAAATTAAGCACCAGTTGCTTACTGAGGTCGATCTAATAGACTGGCCGCCCCTCCCCCAAAATTTCGGGCCTTGTGCCTATAGTAGAAAGGATTACTATAATGCAGTGAGCTGGCAGAATCGTCAGGGGGCAACGGATAAAATTTTTGGTGGCATTTCTTCAGGTTCTTTACGATTGGAGTTCAAATACCGCCAACGTCATCTTTACCTTTCATCTCTTCCTTCCCGTAAAAATAAAGTACCAGTCATGTACTTTGGACAATGTAATCGAATCACCCCCATCTCCCTAAAATTGCTGGCTCTTTGCCAAAATTTGAAACAACCATTATAATTGGTAAAAAGAACACACACACACAACCACAAAAAAAAAAAAGACAAAAAGTAAATGATAACAACAGCTGTTAATTCCATGCAGGTTTCCTGTTAATTGCACTTCGAACTGTAAAAAGTTATCAAAACCAAAAAGAAAAACGCCATTTTTTTTTTATCTTTCCTCAAAACATTGAGAGAGATATTACAAGTGAGAGTTGTCACCTCACTAATAGGAAAGAAGGGGAAAGAGGGGAAGATGAGCGATACGAAGAGAGAGAGAGAGAGAGAGAGAGAGAGAGAAGAGAGAGAGAGAGAGAGAGAGCGAGAGAGTCAAATATTGTAGAAAACAGAGGCAGCATACAAATAAAAGATTATTCTTTGATCTGCCGGTTCATTTCGTTTAATGAAATTACCCCCGTGGGACCAGAGAGACCCCCTACACCTTCAACCGGTTTCTCTCCCCCTCTCTTACACACACAGAAAGGCACTCACCCACACCTATGCATACACTGCTGAAAGGGATGGGGGCGATTCATTGTGAAAGGCCATCGATTATGGAGATTTAGCAATATATCTCAAGCAGCACCATTGATACTGGCTGTTCGATCATTACCATCAAGATAAAGTGATTGATAATATGTGGTGCGGGGTGGGGAGGAGGAGCAGGAAGGGGGTGAGGGAGCACAGTGATGGTTGTGGCGGTGGTGGTAGTAATGGTGGTATGCTAATCGTGGTGGTTGTAGTGATGGTGATCGTGGTGGGGATGGTGTGAGTACTACTAGAAATAGTAGTGATGGTGGTGGCGTTGATGGTGATGGTGGTGGTGGTGGTGGTGTTGGTGATAGTGGTGGTTATGGTGGTGGTGGTGGTTTTGGTGGTGGTTGTGGTGGTGGTGGTGGTTGTGGTGGTGGCGTTGATGGTGATGGTGGTGGTGGTGGTGGTGGTGGTGATAGTGGTGGTTATGGTGGTGGTGGTGGTTTTGGTGGTGGTGGTGGTGGTGGTGGTGGTTGTGGTGGTGGTGGTGGTGGTGGTGGTGGTAGTGGTGGTGGTGGTGGGTATGATTGTGAAGGTGGTGATGGTGGGGGAGACTGGAATAGGTAGGGGCGGGGGGCTAAAGATTGATAATGGTCGAGAACGTACAAGTGTGTACGCATGTGTTTACATGTGTGTGTATATGTGCGTGTGATTTGTCCCCGTGTATGTGTATGCGCCCGTGTGTCCTTGTATGTGCGTAGGTTTTTCGCTTGTGTTTCAGACGTTACGCATATCACAACCATATCACACACACCACACACACACAGATACACACATATCACATACACACAAACACACACACATGTATATATATATACACACGCACACACACAAATACATACACATATATACATCTGGTTGTATGTGTGTGTGTGTGTGTTGTTGTGTGTGTGTGGCTGTAGTGAGGGCTGTGGGTATTTTATGTAAGTGAATACGCTTTCTAATGTTTGTACGTGATGTCATGTGCCTATTAGGCGTATGAATGTATGTATATGCATTGTATGTATGTATGTATGTGCGTGTATGTATACATATATACATACATGCATATATATATATATATATATATATATATATATGTATATATATATAATGTATATATATATAATATATATCTATAATATATATATATATATATATATATATATATATATAATATTATATATATATAATATATATATATATATATATAGTGTATTCACGAGTGTGTATGTATGCGTATTTTTGTATGTGTTTGTTGATGCGTTATATAAGAGTAATGAAGGCGAGTAGTTTTGAGGGGAAATAGAAACAATCTGAGAGAAAGCGGGACCGGGGGAGAGAACGGGAGAGCGAGAGAGAGAGAGAGAAAGGACGAAAGGGAAAGTGAGAGAGGTGAGGGGGTGAGAGGAGGAAAGAAGAGAGGATGGGAGATAGGGCGAAAGGGGTCGGGGAGGGGGATAGGAGAGGGGAGGTGGGGAGAGATGTGGGGGTCGAAGAGAGAAAATGGAAATAGAAAAATGAAATGGAAATGAGGTTAGGATGGGGGTTGTTGTGGTTTATGGTTAACTCCTGTGTGTCCCAAGGTAATTCTATTCCAACCGTGACCTCCCATCTTCTTATAGGTAAGTTATCATTGTAATACTATTACACATGTCTCGTGTGTCTTATTTAAGTTGGTAGGGCAATTTTTGAGGGAAATTTGGCTACAATTTCTAGTTGTTGAAAAGGTTATGCATTGGCAACTATGTTTTTCGAGAAGCGAACCACATGACTTATCATCAGGTTGGCCGCTGTGGAGGCGCAATGGCCCAGTGGTTAGGGCAGCGGACTCGCGGTCATAGGGTCGCGGTTTCGATTCCCAG
>NW_021827100.1:5000-11077 GCF_006345805.1 Octopus sinensis | reverse complement strand
GCTATCAACGAGGCAGCAATCAATGTACTCACGTATATGTGTGTGTGTGTGTGTGTGTGTGGTGTGTGTGTGTGTGTGTGTGTGTATGTATGTGTATGCACTGATGTCTGTACATACGAATCTATTTACCTTGGAACGTATGTCTGTAGTTATGCGTGAATATGTAATTGCAATTATGTTTGCCAGTGCATATGTATGCATGTTTACTCGTAGAAGCGCATATATATGTACATACATTCATACACATACATACACATACATATATACACAGACAATCATATATCGATGTATTTGCAAAGTTGGCTAGATAGAGATAGTTCTCAGTGCACGCGCGTCTGTATATATATATATATATATTTATATATATATATATATATACATATAATTTGTATATATATATATATAAACATATATCTGTATGTACATATATGTATATATATATGTGTGTGTGTGTGTATGTATTTATATAAAACGAACCGGCCGGTATGATCCAGAGAACTTTCCGGTGGGGAACTTTCATGGATAATTTCCAGATTCCCTTGGTCTAGCTGTGCTTTCGAAGGGCGCTACCGGTTCGAGATAAACTCTATAGGCACGGATATACTGTCAGACGAACTTGTCCGAGGTGCGTGCCGAGTGACGAAACCGTTCTAATAATAAAAATTTAAATTATAATAATATTACTAATAATAATAATGTCATGGGTTCTGATCTTAACTGATTGGAAGTGTTACTATGATGTGTCTTGTAATTAAAAAGATTGGTTACAGTAAATATTCTGCTGAGTACCACAGATTTGCTTGATAGTCGTTTTACCTTAACCAATGGAACATGTCCCTTGGGAGCTGACGATATATATGTGCATCTCTGAGCACGGGAAGAAGAAGTGGGGGAACATCATAGCCATGTTTTGAGAGGAATTATTTGGAAGATTTAAAAATTCACCTCTTGAAACATGAGTGTTTCGTTAAACGTCCTTAAACAACTTTTATTCTTGGGCCTTTATGTGCGGGATGGGCTACTCAACCTGAAGAAAATTCAAATTTGGCTCCACCTGCAAGGTTATGCGCTGTTTATTATGATATGAGATCACCATGTCGGGCACATATGGTTGTAATGCATATGCCTAGTGTACCCTTATCAGATGGGTACTCATGATGGGTATACTGGGTTTCGTATATTTTACTCCAGTTTCGTATATTTTACTCCAGCAAGTACTGCTCTCTCACTCAATAATAATAATAATGATAATAATAATAATAATAATAATAATAATAATAATAATAATAATATAATATAATAATGATCATAATGATGATTATAAATAATAATTATAATAATAATAATAAGAATATAATATAATAATAATAATAATAATAATAATAATTATTATTATTATTATTATATTATTATTATTATTATTATTGCTGTTGTTGTTGTTGTTTTTTATGTCCGTTTGACTCCTGGGTCGTAAAGAACAATGGCGAAAAACAAAAAAAATTAAAATCACGATTAGAAATTGCAAGAATTTCGAAAATGAAAACTGTAAAGTCTGCGCTGATAATAACGGATGCATTGAGAACTGTAAGCTAAGATATAGACAAAATGGTTGAAGGATATTTGAATGGAATGCCCTGTAGAGGTTCTACAGAGAATTTCCCTCTTAGGGACAGCAGTGATTATGAGGAAAGTCTTCAATGACTATTGAAAGCTAGTGGATACTTAAGATCAGTAATAACAGTGACTACTACTACTACTACTACTACTACTACTACTCTACTACTAGTAGTAGTAGTAGTAGTAGTAGTAATGAGAAGAAGAACAAGAACAACAAGGATTATAACAAAGATTTTCTAAGTCTCGCGTCGTCGTTTGTGATGCAGGGGATTTAATATGGACCAGCGCTTGCTACTTCCTAACCCTAAGACTAACCCTAACCCTAAGCCTAACCCTAACCCTAACCCTAACCTAACCCTAGCTACTTGAAGATCTTAACTTTTGGGTAAAACAAAATTTACATGTATAGGCACAGTGTGGCTTATAGGCGCAGACATGGCTATAGGTGCGAGCGTGGCTTATAGGCGCGGGCATATCTGTGTGGTAAGAAGTATGCTTATCAACCTTATTGTTCCATGTTCAGTCCTACTACGTGACGCCTTGGGCTAATGTCTCCTACTATATTTTTCTTTACTACCCACAAGGGGCTAAACATAGAGAGGACAAACAAGGACGGACATAGAGATTAATTCGACTACATCGCCCCCAGTGCGAAACTGGTACTTAATTTATCGACCCCGAAAGGATGAAAGGCAAAGTCGACCTCGGCGGAATTTGAACTCAGAACGTAACGACAGACGAAATACCTATTTCTTTATTACCCACAAGGGGCTAAACACAGAGCGGACAAAGAAGGACAGACATAGGTATTAAGTCGATTACATCGACCCCAGTGCGTAACTGGTACTTAATTTATCGACCCCGAAAGAATGAAAGGCAAAGTCGACCCCGGCGGAATTTGAACTGAGAACGTAACGACAGTCGAAATACGGCTAAGCATTTCGCCCGGCGCGCTAACGTTTCTGCCAGCTCGCCGCCTTACTATATATATGATGTATCTTGTTATTAAAAAGATTGGCTACGTCTTCTACTATAGCCACGCGGCGACCAAAGCTTTGTTAGTTGATTTGCAGGATGGAAACTGAAAGAAGCCCGTCATATGTATACATATGTAAGTTAAGTTAAGTTTTTTTTGGCTCAAAAAGCAAAAAGCAAGGCCATGTAGGGGGGACGTGGAGTTATGTACAGGGAGGGTGTTCATGCAAAGAGTTCAGGCCATTTCTGGTCAAGAGAGACTTTGAACCGAGCGGTCGTCGGCATCTTCACTATCTCGTCCGGCAGCTTATTCCACGGATCCGCAACCCGGACTGAGAAAGCCCCTCTCCTTCGATTGAGAGGAAATCTTCGCAGATAGAGCTTTTCGGAGTGACTCCGCAGCCGACTCACTGGAGCAGGAGTGACGAACAGCTCTTTCGAGAGGTTACACTTTCCGCTTATGATGTTGTGAGCAAGACTGAGATCACCACGGCGTCGTCGTTTTTCTAGAGAATAAAGGTCGAGCATCTTCAGCCTTTCTTCATAAGACAAATGCATGGGACCAAGAACCATGCGGGTAGCCAGCTTCTGGACTCTTTCGAGATGATGTATGTCTTTGAGGAGATAAGGAGAAGAGGCTTGAATCCCGGCTTGAATATGTAAGTGTGTGTGTGTTTGTCTGCATTTTGTCCCACACCACCACTTGGGAACCGGTGTTGCTTTGCTTATGTCACCATCACTTAGCGTTTTGGCAACAAATGACCGATAAAATAAGTACTGGGGTCTATTCGATTAAATGTCCTTCAAGGTGTTACCACAGCATGGAACCAGCCTAATGACTGAAACAAGTTATTAAGAAATAAAGTGAGAAATAGAATGATAGTGATTGAAAAATAAAACTGAGAAACAGCGTGATGAAAATGGAAAGATATCGAGAAACATAGGCGCAGGAGTGGCTGTGTGGTAAGTAGCTTGTTTACTAACCACATGGTTCCGGGTTCAGTCCCACTGCGTGGCACCTTGGGCGAGTGTCTTCTGCTATAGCCCCGGGCCGACCAATGCCTTGTGAGTGGATTTGGTAGACGGAAACTGAAAGAGGCCCGTCGTATATAGTATATATATATATATATATATATATATATATATATATATATATATCTATATATATATATGCGTGTGTGTGTTGTGTGTCTGTGTTTGTCCCCCTAGCATTGCTTGACAACCGATGCTGGTATGTTTATGTCCCCGTTACTTAGCGGTTCGGCAAAAGCGACCGATAGATTAAGTACTGGGCTTACAAAAGAATAAGTACTGGGGTCGAATTGCTCGATTAAAGGCGGTGCTCCAGCATGGCCGCAGTCAAATGACTGAAACAAGTGAAAGAGTAAAAGAGAGTAAACATTTGAAGTAGAAAGACACACTAGAGACGAATGGAAAGAATAATGATATAAAAAGTTCTAAGGAAAAGAAGACAGGAGAAAGATAGAGAAGTTGGAAGTTAAAGCTATGAGAAGACACAACTAGCTTTGCTAGCGTCAAGAAGTGTTTATTAGAGAGGAGCGTAAAGCGTATCAGAAGGACAATTATTTGTAATTATGTAAATGAAGAGATAAGACAAAACCATGCGAAGAAGTAGAAATGACGAATTTTATAAGACTTCAGATAGTGTTGAATAAAGGCATGAAGGGATGGAAATATTCGGAAAAATTGTACAGTTTAGAAAATAAGAGGAAAGACAGAAAAGCATCAAAGTGGTATGTATTGAAATTACAGGTAAAAGTGCAGTTGAGTTCTTAAATAAATAAATAATAAATAAATAAATAAATAAAATACAGCAAGTGTACAAGATTCAGTTGACAATTTAGCGTCCTTTTTTGTTACTAATTACGAGGAAAAGAGAACTTTACGAACAATTTCAATCCCCGGAGAAATTCGTTTAAACAACAAAGAATATTTGACACTAAACAGAGAAGTTCGGAAGGGAGAATATTAAATATTCATCAGCAAGGATATTCATAGAACTTCAAGGAATTTCCTAAAATAGATCGAAGAATTTCAAAGAAATTCCACCTCCATGCACAAGAAATACTTTTAGTCTTAAGGTAGAATAAAAATTTATCTTTTACTTGCTTTGGTCATTAGACTCCGGCCATGTTTGATGCACCGCCTTCAAAGGTCTAGTCGAAGAAATCGACTCCAGTACTTATTTTGTAGTTTGGTACTAATTCCAGCGATAAGTTACGGGAACGTAAATAGACCAACACCGGTTGCCAAGTGGTGATCGGGAACAAACACACAAACACATATACTCTTTACTCTTTTACTCTTTTACTTGTTTCAGTCATTTGACTGCGGCCATGCTGGAGCACAGCCTTTAATCGAGGAACTCGACCCCGGGACTTATTCTTTTGTAAGCCCAGTACTTATACTATAGGTTCCTTTTTGCCGAACCGCTAAGTGACGGGGACATAAACACACCAGCATTGGTGTCAAGCAATGCTAGGGGGACAAACACAAACATACACGCACACATATATATCTATATACATACATATATGCGACGGGCCTCTTTCAGTTTCCGTCTACTAAATCCACTCACAAAGCTTTGGTCGGCCCGAGGCTATAGTAGAAGACACTTGCCCAAAGTGCCACGCAGTGGGACTGAACCCGGAACCATGTGGTTGGTAAACAACCTACTTACCACACAGCCACTCATGCGCCTATATACATATACATACACATACACACTATGTGACGACGGTCTTCTTTCAGTTTCGGTCTACTAATTCCCCTTATGTGATTTTCGTTGGCCTAGGGTTATAGCAGAAGACACACGCCAAAAGTACCAGGTAGTCGGACTGATCGGGAACCATGTAACTGAAGCATTTTGAAATAAGCTAATTCCAAGAATTCCGAACTATTTGGAAGACACGTCAATATGGGGAACATTTAAGGGAAATATATTCACAGAAATTCATTTGGGTTGAAATTCATTGGGTTTGCCGAAAGCAAATCAGTTGAAAGACTTGTATAGTAAAATTTACTCGACGAACACAAATTGGCTGCGGTGCAAATTGGCCAAAAACTTATAGGTCAAAAGAAAAAATATATATATATATTCGTTGAAAGTTTAATAGTTTTTTTTGTATGAAAAATACAAAAATAATTATGAATATAAATTAACACATTAGCATCAAATTAATTACGAATGAAATCGTAACTAACACCATTTTGTTGACTTTCAGTTAGCTTCTGTACGATGTAGTGTTGTCTTTATGCAAATTAAAAATAAAATTCTTAAAAATGATGTCTTCTAAATTATATTGGCTATAATTACATTTATTTTAGATCTAAAAACAAAAAAAGATGGCTGCAAATAAAATTGAGCATGATATTTCATTTTATAATTTGCTATAATAATTTTAAAATTACGCAAAGATCTTAGATAAATATATACAATAACAGAGAATACGGGAAGTCACATT